>NC_034422.1:2674634-2763260 GCF_002078875.1 Numida meleagris | reverse complement strand
CGGGCCGCGGCCTGTGGAGGGACCCGCACCGAGCCCTGTCCGGCTCGCGGCCCCCGGCCCGCTGCGGTTCCGCACACAAAAGGCGCTCCCCGCTCCTGGCAGCGCGCTTCCTATCAGCGCGTAGTTAATTGGGTGCTTTCACTCGGCCGTGAGCGTGACCGAGGTACAATAACCCAAATAATAGGGCCTTGTTACTGGCGACAGGCGATATCGTTTAGATCTTAATTGTTCGGTGTCGGAGTTACGAAAGAGTCGCGGTGCCGCTCGCGCTGTGCAGCCTTCGGGCGGCGGCGCCGCGAGGAGCGGGACGGCCCCGAGAGCCGGGCGGGGAGGGCGGCTCTGCTGCCCCGGGCTGCTGCTGCAGGAGCCCCAGCGCCGCGCCGGCTCTCGGTGCTGTCAGCGGAGCTTTGTTTTGGTCTACCACTGTGACTGAAAAGCGGAGCGTTTTTGGGTGTCCGGATACCTCGGCTCCATAAGTAGCGCTTTAAATGAAATGCCGTTTGCGTTGGCTTTCGTCTCGTTTAGGGGTTGGTCTGCTGAAGGAAGGGGAAGGCAGAGGGAAGTGCCGGGCACGCTGCTTTATCAAACTTCGAGTTCCTTTGATGGGGAGATTTTTCATGACGTGTTTTTTCTTCAAGAGCACCAACAGTAGTCACGCAGCGTATGTCCACGTTTGACATATTTCTAATTAGTGTTGACTGAACCTCCTTGATGCATTGCGTTCTGAAGAAGGTAGTGCTAAATGTTGCGAGCAACGATGTGTTAGGAGTAACGAACATAGAAGAGCAGGTCCTTTGGATAATGGAGACCATTCATTCTTGAAGCTACAGGGAAAGTGAGAAAATACATATTTTTTTTAATTATCTGAGGTCAGTTTAACTAGCTTGGAGGAATGTATAATTTGCAAACTATTCAATAATACTTAGAGAAACGTATGAGAGATTGAAGTGAGTTTGTGGCAGTGAAGAGTTCACATCATCTGACTGATGATGGAAAATACCGAAGTAACTGCAAGGACAGGGTGGCTGAATTCTTACCAAAAAGTGTTCTTTTATGTAGTTACTGAAGAATTTCAGTTACAAACGATATTTGCCCTACCTGATTTTCTGTTTCTATGTATTTCTGTAGCATATTCCTTAAAAAAAAAAAAACCAACGAAAAAACAAACCACCGTATACTGTTGAGAATGCACCATGGTAACGGTCCTCAGAATGCCCAGCGCCAGCTCCAGAGGTCCAGGTCCTTCACGGGCAGCGAGGGAGAAGAGCAACAAGCAAACCTACCCCAGTCCCCTGCAGCTTCTTTTGCACCTTCTGCAAGTCCATCTGCACCCCAATCCCCCAGTTACCAAATTCAGCAATTCATAATGAGTAGAAGCCCGGTGGCTGGTCAGAATGTGAACATCACCCTGCAGAACGTTGGACCGGTGGCTTCGGGAAACCAGCAGATAACGCTTACCCCGCTGCCAATTCCTAACCCGACATCGCCAAGTTTTCAGTTCAGCCCTCAGCAGAGACGGTTTGAGCATGGATCCCCATCCTATATTCAAGTCACGTCACCGCTGCCCCAGCAGGTTCAGTCTCAGAGCCCCACGCAGCCCAGCCCTGTGCCGGTGCAGACGTTACCAAATGTTCGGGCTGGTACCCCAGGCCCCGGCTTGGGTATGTGCAGCCAGAGCCCTACTAGAGGATTTGTGGACGCCAGCGTGCTCGTGAGGCAAATCAGCTTGAGTCCTTCGAATGGTGGGCACTTTGTGTATCAGGAAGGACCGGGGATTGCACAGATTGCACAAGGAGCTGCAGCACAGGTACAGCTTCCATCTTCTGGGACACCTGCTACGGTAAGGGAGCGCCGGCTTTCACAACCTCATTCACAGTCTGGTGGCACCATCCATCATCTTGGTCCTCAAAGTCCTGTAGCCAGCGGGGCAAACATGCAATCCTTGACTAGCCCGGGCCATATTACGACAACGAGCTTGCCACCCCAAATCAGCAATATTATCCAAGGGCAACTTATGCAACAGCAGCAGCAAGTGCTTCAAGGACAGCAGCTGAGCAGACCCATTGGCTACGACAGGGCTTCTGGGGGATTAATAGCCGGAGTTGGAGGACCCAGTGCATTTGGAATGACATCACCACCTCCTCCCACAAGTCCTTCACGGGCCACAGTGCCGCAGGGGCTGTCGAGCCTTCCTCTTACGCCTACAGTTAGTACGGCAGTGAAAAAACAACCCAAAAAACTGGAGGAGATACCTCCTGCCAACCAAGAGACTGCCCAAATGAGAAAGCAGTGTTTGGATCATCACCACAAGCAAATGGAAATTCTTAAGGAAACTTTTAAGGAGTGTTTGATTGAACTGTTTTTCCTGCAACATCTACAAGGGAATATGATGGACTTCTTAGCTTTTAAGAAGAAACATTGTGTTCCCCTGCAAGCCTACCTGAGGCAAAATGACTTGGATCTAGAGGAAGAAGAGGAGGAAGAGCAATCTGAGGTCATCAATGATGAGGTAAGAATCTGTTTGGTAATATTTTGGATTAAAATAGCAGCTGAAGTTGCGGCACCTGAATTGCAAAGCATTAGCTAGTGTGATGGTACCTGAAAAATCATTTTTTTTCTTGATGAAGTGTAGCAGTTTGTTAAAATGGCTGCTTTGAGAGAATGCCATCCTGCTTGGTGGTGTGATTCCACAAGTTGGTTTGAGCATGCCATCAGGTGCAAAAACAAAGAACAGAGAACTGAAAGGAACTTTCACTGTCCTGGTTAGTGTGTAAGCCAGCACACAAATGACGATGGCTTTGCTATGGAAGCTGTTCTAAGCTTTCAGAATGAACATATATCATAGATTAAATTGCATATTCTAGATTTACATGAACCAAAAAAGAGTAAACAAAAAGCCTCTTAAGAGGTTAACCTTTGTTTGGTTCTCGTGACTTCTAAGTATAGATGTTCCTGAGGCTTAGTGTTGCTGTGGCCAGCGAAAAACCCTGAAGTAATCTAATTATAATGTGTATGGGTCCACAGTAATGAATTAGTTTACTTAGGCTGTCTTGGAGCTTTGTGCATGCACTGCAATCTGAATGATAAAAAACAAGCTGTACTTAGACATGAAGTTAACTTTGTTATTTTATGCAAAGGTTTAAAGTAACTATTTGTGTACTAATGGCAAACGACTTGAAACAAGCTTGCTGCAAAGAGTTGCAGTGCAACTTTTCCTGCATGTTTGCACCTATTTGTGTAGATCCTGACCTGCAGCACAGCACAGCACAGCATGCCTTTGGGTGCTGGAGCAATGCCTGTCTTGCCAGTTAAGTGACAAGTGGCTGCAACAGTGTTGCTGTAACTGATGGCACTGTGTAAATAAATACCTTTTAAAATTTGCAAAAGTAAATATGGGCGTAGTTTTGCCCATAAAAAGATGAAACAAAGCCAATTATATAAAGAAATTCGTATTGCTTTGAAATATCTGTTAGAAATCAGAGTGTTCAGGGAACGTTGGTGCTTTTATATGCGATTGTATCTCCAGCTGGAATTTGTGCAGAATTTTAACGTTATAATAGAAAAAGTGTAATTTGTTCATTGTTTTGCAGTTATATTTCTTGACGAGGAAACCATTTCTGTTTTCTGATAATTCGGAAGGAAGCATTTCTTTCTATGTCCAATAACCTAAAAGCTATCGACAGCGGTATCCAGTGATTTTTCACTGTTTGTATTCTGTCCAGTTGTTGAGGTGTTCTGGTTGGGTTGCGTGTTTGTCTGCTGCAACACCAGCTGCTTTTAACTGCAGCATGCAAGTTTTGGGAGATCTTCGGTGGGTGTAAATTGTACAATGTCACTGAAATCAGTGGCACTGCTACAATTTACATCAGTTGAGGCTTTACCCCTGGGTCTGTCGGGTTCAGGCCCTCTTTTGTTTGTGATGACCGCTTGTCAGTTTAATGCCGGGGAATTTTGCAAGCTGCAGCAGCAGAAGTCTGTGTGTTTTCAAACAGCAAATCCTTTTGTGAGATTAAGACTTCTTTTGAGTATGTTCTTTCTTTGTATTTTTTTTTTGTCTTCTCTTTTATTTCCCCCCTCCCCTTCTTTATCACTTCCTGCTCAAGCAACGCACTTCATCCCTTGCCTGGAAGGGCGATCGCTGGCGGCTCCAGGCAGAGCGAATGGTGGCTGTGCTCATCGCTTGAATAAATGTTGGAGCTCTCTTCAGTTCAAACTGTCTGTCATGCTGATTTGTTGTCTGTTAGGAGCAGCAATCATGAATTTGAAACCACGCTTTTATGTAAACTGGATTTACGGAAGGTTTCCAGCGGTGGGAAGCCGCTGTAGATAGTCAAGGCTGGCTCTGCTCTTTGCAATGAGGCAGAGCTCGTCCCAAGCCGCGCTGCTGGCCGCCCGGTTGTCAGCCCCTCTTCAGTGAGGGGACGTCTGCACCGCCGGCGTGTTGGGCACTTAAAAACAAAGAAACAAACAAAAAAACAACAAAGCAACAAAGAAGAAAAAACTTTTAAAAAGAAAATGATTCTCCCTTCTTTTTTTTTCCCAAAATATTTCTCTCAGGTAAAGGTTGTGACAGGAAAGGATGGGCAGACTGGTACTCCTGTCGCTATAGCAACCCAGCTTCCTCCAAATGTTTCTGCTGCTTTTTCATCCCAGCAGCAACCATTTCAGGTACTTTTCAATGGTTCTAAAATGTAGTTTCATCCCAGATTTTTTTTCTTCATTCAGATTTGATATTTCTTAGATGAATTAGAATTTTCCCTAGAGCCCATCCCTTATCATCTAAACAAAACCAAAAACACTTTGCAATCTCCAAATGCATCAATATTAATGAAGCTCTGAGGAAGTTACATCTTTGTCTCCAGGTTGCTGGCTTATTTCATTAACTTTCAGCTTGAATGTTTTCGCTTTGGTTTGTTTGTCTTTTGTTTCCCTAATGCATTTGTTTCATTTGTGCATTCTGCATAGTGATAACATGGATTCTTTTGTCTGTGGCTTTGTAACTGTGGATTTCTTCTCAATTTCTTTCTTTCTTTTTTTTTTCTTTACGTATTAAAAGTTTTGAGTATGACTAGAGAAGGTTTTGGTGATACCTTCTGTGAAATGTTTCAAATAATGCTGATAACCCTCTAACGCTATTTTTTTAAGTAACTAACCCCTTTCCATTAGCTCTAACATAGATGTTGGAAAGAAGAAACTGAAGTGCTTATCTTCATTATTTAGGTCTTTTTTTTTTTCTTTTAACGTGAAAGAGCACCGAACAAAGCAGAGGAATAAATCTAATAGGAATTTTTCTTTTGTGCATCAGTGATGGTAGAAACTTCAAAGTGGAGCTGCTGTGTGCTTATGCAGCTGCCCTCAGCTCTGCGTTACCCGGCTCCGCTGCTTGTACACCCCGAGAAGTCACATGGCTGTACCCTGGTTCTCCTGCAACCACATTTTTTACCTTTTAGATTAATTACCCACGCTTAAAGATGTCCCACAGTGAGATACTCTGCTGTGCCTTGCAAGCTGTATGGACTGCACTGCCCTCCTCCTGGATTTGGAAAAGGGAGAGTTAAATGCAGTGTAGGGTGGGTTGTGTGCTCGTGTGTAACAAGTGGACGGTTCTCAGTGTGATTTCAGCAGTGCGTTGCTCGGTGACGGGCTCACGCTGAAGCTTGTTGTTACGGCCCATGCTGACATGATTATGAAGTCTCCTTAGGTACACAGTCTTCATCTAACCTGTTCAGAGCTCAGAGCTGTTCCAGGTTACCGATGACAGTGGTTAAGTTTACCACTGGGCTCTGGCTACACCAGCAAAGAAGTTCTTCTGAAGGTGTTAGAGCATTTCAGAGGTGTTCTGGGGTACATGCTAAAATTGTACGAAACTGGGTGGATGTGGTAATTCCCTTCAGCCCCAACTGTTAGCAGCAGGTATCAGCTCTTCCCATCAGACTTTGTAACTGTTTGCAGAGTAATAATCTGTCCTGATCAGCATCATTCAAATTGGGTGTGTAAGTGCAGCGCTTGGAATGATTGCTGGGAGCGTGCTGACCTCTGGAGAACTACGTTATTTTAATTAAACTTAGAACAGTTTTAGTCTAACTAAGTGTTATGTGGCTGCAATTTGTAAAGACGTAACTCTTTGCTCTTTGAAGTGCCTGGCCTGAATTAGGTGGTGATGATGCAGGCAGCTGGAGGCACACACTTCAGGAAATGCCGATGAAAACTCCTGAAGTAGACATGCATCCTGAAAATGTGAGAATATGGTCATCCAGAGTAAGAGTGCAGATGAGACAAGTGGCACTTGGAGCAGTCTGCAGAATGTGTCTCCTCCAGTTGTGCCTCAGAAAGCGTTGATTTCCAACAGCACACGAACAGGAGTTGTTAATTAATGCAGGAGCATTGTACAAAATACATTTCTGTGACTTACTTGAAATAATTCTCTAAATGTTTATGCATATTAAGCTCTGCCAGACGTTGGCTGTTGAACTTGAAATGTGCTGCATGTCTGCCTTGTGATAACACGAACACTTGAAAACTTGATCCATATTGAGTGTGATATGGAAGTGAGCTGCGGCCACTGCGGATGGATGTGAGTCAGACGTTTTTAAAACCAAAATTCACATCCAAGAGTGCAGCCATATCATTAGAGCAGCCACAAATGTCCCCTCAGCAGCAAAGAGATTGAAAGTTATTAATTCCTAGCTCTGGATAGAATCTGAGTGCTGTGAGATGTACGGAGCTCAGAAAGCACTGTTTGAAACCCAGCCATTCTTGGTGGCCGTGGTCTGCTTATTAGTGCTGTTCAGTGAAGCAATGAAGATAAAGGGTGGTGGCTGCTACAGTTAATTTCAGTATAAACTGGTGTTTATTTCCTTAGGCTTAACTTGCATTGGCAAGAATTTCTATTAAAAATTAGAGGGAAAAAAAAGACCCGTGAGTCAACTAGAAGATTCTTCTGGGACATTTCTGTCTTCGCTGTGTTGTCATAATATTTTTTCACAACCCATGCTGCACATGGATATGGTAGAGGCTCTCACTGCAAATTGCATGTGGAGAACTCAAGGCATCTTAGATTAGCTCATTTTATAGGCTGCAATACAGAAAGGCTGCTTTTTTATTTTCTGACAGAATCTGTGAAACCCTTTCTTTGCGTAGCCCTTATTTTTCCCATGGTAAGTTTCGTAGAAGAATATTGGACGCAGCGTGGCAAAAATTGAGGATAATTTAAAAATAAGGTTCAGAAACGCACCGAGCAGAGCTGGGCTCCTACGAACATTGATGGCATTAATAACTTGCTGGTGAAACTGAGAGCACAAGGAGCATGGAAATCATTCTAGAGCCCGACAAGTTTCGGTAAATCCTGCATGCGAGTTTGCCATTTGGGTTTGACACTGAACAAATTTTCCAGGCTATATTAACTGCCATCTTTGTCAATATTAATCATAATAATACTAAAATAAAGTTTTCATGCACTGCATAATCTTGCTGAAGCTAAGCTGCAACTTGCAGAATCAAAGCCCCGTGATTTGTTTTCCATCTTGATACTGGCAGTGCTTCCCAGTTCGTAGTGCTGATTCATAGGTGCGTGATATTTATGCTCCCACAAAATGTCTAGCATTTTCTGACGTGCTTCGAAGTGACATTAGTGTTGTAGCAATGTTGTGTTTCTCTTCATCATATTACTTCATGGGTGTCATTTGGGCAACAAATACAAGTCTAGTGGCTGGAAAACTGGAATTGAAATTGGCAAATTGCCTGAGATTCTTTTATTCTTAGTCATTATTCCTGAAATACTTCAAGTCTAAAGCTCACGGAGCTCTGTCCTGAGAGTGACAGTGGTGGAGACCCATGTAAGCTTAAAACTACCTTCAGGATGAGAATTAATTAGTTTATGATGTTTTGCAGTGAAAATGCTTTCACAAATGTGTCAACTCTCATTTCTTATTCTTCTATTGTCTTAATTATGACAGTTTCTGCGTAAATTCTTTTTCATCACCTACTTTCCCTTCTAGTTAATCCTATAGTGAAGACACAGTCATTAATTTCTCTTGTCAACTTTTTATTGAAGCTTTAAAGCTATACGAATATGTTGGTCTAATTTTGTTCCAGCCTTGTGCAAATGATAAAGAAAGGGTAATACATTAATGAAAACATTCATTTATTAAAAATGAAACCAGATTGCAAACGTGTACTACGTGTAACCACCTTCTTCTGTTCAGTTGCAATTTTGAAGTTCAAACTGATCAAAGAGTTCCAGTGCGACATGGACACCTGAAACTGTCTAGGAGATATTGAATCAACCTTGCTTTCTTCATTGTACTGAAGGCTTTGTTCTGTGCTGGTCTCTTTAGATCCATTTGTAAATTAACATCTTGGTGCCAGACTATCTACAGATTGAACTTTTGTGATTTGTTTTCTTTTTTTCCAATAGCAAACGCATACAGGGACTCCAGTAGCAGGGCCTGTGAACACCATAGAAATGGAGGCTTTTAAGAGGCAGCAGACACTGGCACCGGCAGGTATGTTTCCCAAGAAGTTGAGTTTATTTTCTTTATTTCTTTTTTCCAAACAGTTAACGGAGCCCACTGTTCAGTGATTCTTGAAACACGGTTTTGCCTTACCTTAAATTGGCAGATCCTCAGGACTATCTGTTGTGAATGGTGCTGCGTTTGGAGCGCACTCCGCTCACAATACGTAGGACTGGATCTGGCAAGCATGGAGGTGCTGTTAGGTTGCTTGTTCAGGCTAAGAAGATTGGAGACGGCCAACTGGAAGTTAAGGGACCCTGCCCTTGGAGCATCTTCGTCATAAATGCTACACATGTATAGTAGTCGTAGCTTTCTGAGCTAGTGTCGGAATCATGTGTAGTAGATTGCTTTGTAAAACTGAACCCATTCCATTGTACCATGCCATAAATGGAATTTGAATATCACAGATTCGTCTAAGAGACCACGAATTGAAGTGGGCCGTCATGGGATGGTTTTTCAGCATCCGGGTGTGGCTTCAGGAGTTCCGCTTCAACAGCTAATGCCAACGGCACAAGGTACTGTGTCACCACATGCCAGCTGCACATTAATTTAACAAGGAGACGTTAGTGATGGGACTAGAAACTTGGGCTCCCGGCCTTCCAAGATCCTGGCCCCACCACCTACCTCTCCTTGTAAATTAATACTTGGTATGCAATGCCTGGTTCGTTTAAGGAGCTGAGTGACGGGCTCCAGAAGTGCATGTGGGCATGGAAATACGTCACAGATGCTGATGCAGAACTTTTAATTTGAGAATCCTGGACCTGAGCCAATGGTTTGTGAAAAGGAAAACCTCCTCTAATTTGCAACATTCAAGAAAAAATTTTATTCGTTATTTGTGCCAAACTTTAGACTAAGCATTAGAGCCAATGTGCTAAGAACTAAGCATTATTTAGATTTAATACCATTATTTTAGGTTAAATTTCCATTAGCTCACCAGTCCTTTTTTTTTTTTTTTTTCTTTAAGTAGAGGACATTCAGAAGACATCTAATGATTTTTTTTTTTATAGTTACCGTGCTCCACCAAATTTTAGTTGCGATCCTGTGCATGAAATATTTCGTTGTTTATTGTAATAGTGATTTATTTTGTGATTGTGTTGTGGTATTTTCAAGTGATGGTGTCTTGTGGCAAAGTAAGTAACAAATTAGTCTGTTTGCAGTTGGTTTCCTCTTTATATGAGTAAAGAGCATTGGACCGTCTAATTTCATCTGGGTTGTGTTTCCTTTTGCTTTGTAGGTGGAATGCCTCCCACTCCTCAAACTGTGCAGCTGACTGGACAGAAGCAGAGCCAACAGCAGTACGACCCTTCCAAAGGCCCTCCTGTGCAGAACGCAGCAAGCCTGCATACGCCGCCACCGCAGCTGCCAGGGAGACTGCAACCTGTGAATGTCCCCATGACGTCTCTTCCAGCTGCACTGCAGATTTCGCAGCAGCAGCCACAGATAGTGGAATCTCCAACTCAGCCCCAGATTCAGGTGAAGATCCAGCCCCAAAGCGTGCCCCTGACTTCCGCTCCACTTCCAGCTCCGCTTCAGCAGCAGGTGCCACCAGCAATCCACGTACAAGGACAGACACCAAACCAAGTGTCTCAGCCACAAGCTACAATACAGCAACAGGTACGTGAGCTTCATTGGGGTGAGAATAAATCTGTATTTGTGCTCAGTACAATGTAAGAACATCGTCTTCGTGAAAATATGTGAGAAATGCCAGTATTTTAAAATCCTTCTAGACAAATGCATCTGGGGTAACCTGCAAACAAGAAGTCTTTCCTTATGTAAACGCAGGTGTGAATTTTTTACAGAATTAAAGTCTTCATTACGTTCTGCTGAAACGTAGACTAAGTGTTGAATACCAAACTCATCACTAACAAACGCGTTTCTTGGGCAGGCTGTGACTCTGACACGACCATCTGCAGATCCTGTTCAGGCTTCTCAGCGTCTTACAGCAAATATACTACCGCCTACCTCATCCGTTGCGCCAGCAGCTATCTCAGGCACAGCACCGCCTTCTACGTATCCAGTACAAACAAACAGGACCTCTCCAGCAACTAACAAGTCCCTATCTCCTATTGCATCAAAACCCCCAGGCTTAGCGGTGGCAGCAGCACCTAAAACACAAAGTCCGGCTCAGAATGCAGCAGTATTGCCACAGGACAATTCTCAAGAAAAGCTTGCTGAGCAAGTCAAGCTGGTAAGTATTTTTTCCCAAAACTTGTGAACAGTTAACACGTAACAGTTAATACAGGCAGTGTGCTTTAAATTTGACAACATCACAGAGAACTTGGTTTTTTTTGTTTTTATTTTTCATCACAAAATCAAGTTGTATTAATAATGAAGATACATTTATCTTCTGTGTTTCGCTGTGGATAAATATAGCTGCAGTTTCAGTTTATGAAAAAAACGGATGATTCGATCGCAGTTGACTTGTATCATAAATTGTTCATTGTGCTTCCTGGTGAGCCTTTTTATTCTGCTATTTAACAAAGTACCTCTTCTAATAAAGGTTCAAGTACTTTTTTGCATAAGTTGAATTTAGTTTAATATTGTTTCCATTAATGCAGTGTTCAGACTTGAGTTTTGTATCATGCTGTTACACTTTTTTTTTTTTGCTGTCAATTTATATTGATATAATAATAATTTATATTGAGTGTGAGCAGCTATTTTTATATTTGGCTATTTTAAGTGTATTCTGCAGCTCCTTTTAACTATATGCACTTCTTTTTGAGGAAAATCAAATCCATCAGCGAATAGCGGAACTAAGGAAGGAAGGCTTATGGTCCCTGAGGCGACTGCCTAAACTCCAAGAGGCTCCAAGGCCCAAATCTCACTGGGATTATTTGCTGGAAGAAATGCAATGGATGGCGACTGATTTTGCCCAAGAGAGAAAGTGGAAGATGGCAACTGCTAAGAAGGTACTTGAGAAACTTACAGATTTGAATCAGAGTGGTTGATCTTGGTAGCAATCAGCTTTGTAGCAAAGCTGTTTAAATGTGGTCATTGTTTTTCTTTTTTGCTCTATGGCCAGAAGTGATGGGAATATAAAGCACTGATTTTTACTTAAATGAGAAGCCTTGTTGTCAGCTTTGTATATTCTGGCATTTGGCTTGGACTTGATAATTTTATTGGCTACAGATACATGTAATAGTTTTGGGTTTTGTGTGCTTTGTTCCTCTGTAAATAACTTACTTAGGGGGCTCAGTAAATATGGTAACTTTGTCGTATTTAAATGTTACAGCTGTTGTGCCTATTTCACGTACCAATTATTCCCTTTTAATGAAGAGAAGCATGGCATTTTGTAAATAACTTCCATTGGGTGTGGTTGCCTTCTTCTCTCTTCACCTAAGAAAAAACTGTAGGAGAAAACATAGAGTACTGGGCAGCAGTTACAGAACTTTCTGTAGGGGAAGAGGGCAACACAGCAGGTATAATTCATTTAGCGATGGGATGAAAATTGGAGTGATGAAATATGTAAAATCTGCTTGCTTTAAAAAAAGCAAGCAGTTTCTGACAAAGAAACACACAGGGCAGATATGAAATGATCCTTCCCTTGGCAATGTGCTTCAAAGTTCTGAAAGTCAGCATGTTAGGGACCTCTGTTTGAATCAGCATTTAGCAGCCACTGACTTGTCATTCCCATTTGTACTTTTTGAACTCTTTTTACCTTTGGTCTCTTGACATTTTCTGGTGTAATTTCTGTGACTTCTTATGTGCTAATTCTTATGTTTCTAATTCCTGCATTGAGAAAGAGGAGTGAATTTGAAATTCCCTTCTTGGATTTTCCTTTTTCCTTTGCTTTCCATGTCTGTTGTTTTACTGACATGGTAAGAATTAGTAATAATGGAGCTAAGTGCTAACATATTTTGAAACTGCTGTCAACATCTGCCTGCTACTAACTAACATAAACTTAAGAAATGCAATGATGTGTATTCTGAAGTAAGCTAATTCAGTATTCATGGCATTGCAGATGGTGAGAACCGTGGCCCGTTATCATGAGGAGAAGAAACTTAATGAAGAGCGAGCTAAAAGGGAAGAACAAAACAAACTCAGGCGAATTGCTGCATCAATTGCCAGAGAAATAGAATACTTCTGGTCTAACATTGAGCAGGTAAAATATCAACTTACTAGTGCATGAGTGGGTTACACTGTTATTTTTTTCTGATCTTCAATAATGTATTTATAAAATTGAAGCATTTTACTTTATTTACCTTATAGGTCGTTGAGATAAAACTGCAAATTGAATTTCAAGAGAAAAGGAAAAAAGCTTTGAATTTAAAGAAAATTTCAAGGAGAGGTAATTGCGTTTCTTTTTGTAAGAAATTCAGTTTAAATTCTGTTGCTGTTTCACATAGTTTCATTCAATGGGTTTTCATCTTGCTGGCAATAGAATTGTGCAATGCTAATAATGGATCGTGTACAGATCCGAGCTGTGAGTTATGGTAATTTTTTCTACTTGATTTTGTTAGTACCAGTTATGTTTGCTGCTGAATACTTTTAAAAGCTAATGCAAGAAGTATAGAATTGCTAAATGACTGTTAGAATCAGAGAGCGTTTGGGGATGGAAAGGATCTTAAAGCTCAACTAGTTCCAACTTCTGCCACAGGCAGTAACAGCTCCCATTAGAGCAGGTTGCCCAAAGCCCCATCCAGCCTGGCCTTGGAGCCTTTTAAGGGATGGGGCATCCACAGCTTCTCTCAGCAGCTGTTCCACTGCCTCACCACTCTCATGGTAAAGAATTTCTTCCTGCTGTCTAATCCACCTCTACGTTCTTTTAGTTTAAAACATTACTTACTTACATAGAGAGTCATAATTTTTCAGGTAAGGATGCAAAAGCTTCAGAAGACCTTTTATTGGAAAAAGAAGGTGAAATGGTAAGGCTTTCTGTCTCTTTAAAAATCAGTAAATAGCTTAAGAATGACTGCCTGCATGACAACCAGTTTTGATAAACGTGAAACATCTTCCTTGTGTATGCAGTGATGACAAGCAGATTTCTGTAAGTTACTGTCATCTGAAAATATTGTCACAAGCACAAATATCATTCTTTCTGGTTACAAGCAATAACTTTTAATGTTGAGTAGGGGGACTGGATTGTGGTTGATATGTGTCTTTTAAAGGAAGTATTCATATTTATTCAGTGGCTTTGAATCAGTAATTGTAAGATTTTAAGACCGAAAAAATACAATGATTGCTGGACTTTGTTTTGGGCAGGAATTTCTTCTGCTGTAGCCAGGGGTAAACTTCCTGAGGCACAAGAGTGTGTATTTGTCTGTTCTTCAGGCTACTAGTTCATCTGCTGACGTATGCTACAGAGTGGATTAAACCGAACAGAAGTTAAATATCTTTAGCACTAGGTGAAATGTGTACTAGGACTCTGTAAGAAAACTGTTAGGTCAGGGCTTGAACTGCTGATTGTGCACCTGGTGAAGGGGTGTGGCTGGCCCAGGGAGCGCAGGCAAAAATTGTTTGCAGCTGTGCTCCCCACCTGGGCAAAAGGGGTGGACCCAAGATGTAGCCGCCCTGGGCTCATGTAAGGGCCAGCCAGGGGAGAAAGAGCAGCTTTTGGACCTGTGCTGCTGCTTGAGAAGGAGTGTTGTACAGCCAGAGGGCCCTTTCACCAGCTGGGTGAGTTCAGCTCTGCTTTCTGTATCTGACTGTTGGCCTACCTGCAAATACTTTGCCTGGCGTTACCGAGAACCTGTCAGAAGTCATTTCACTTCTTCGTGAGCAGAGCAGCCTCCTTGGGTACCTCTGTACGATTTGGGGGGGTGCTGGAGAACAAGCAAGGGATTGTTCTGTGGCTCTGAGCCATCTGGTATGGCACAGATGATGCCTGCTTGCTGAAATGCTCCCCTGTCTCTAAGCAGAGTGCTGGCATCTGCATTTTCTGTTGGGAACGAGCTTTACCATGTGTTTCAGATAAACTGTGGGCACAGCACTGTTTGTGGCTCCTAATTTGCACAGGCTGAGCCATGCTGTGGTGTATGCTGCATGGTTGAGATTGAATGATTGCAGACTAGCGTGTAAGCCTGTGCGTAATCCTTTTTCTATTGACTAGCAAACACTTGAGTCTTTGATTCCAACCATGACAGAATTTTTGTGTCTCAGGACTGCTTTTAAGGGAAAGAGTCTGCTGCTACTCTGTGCCACAGCTGGGCCACAAACATTTGAAATAGCTAATTGCAGGCTGTCTTCAGTGTAGAGGCAGAGTATCTGCATCTGTGTAAGTGGAGCAGGTGAAAATGTATTGCTGAGAGCTATTAAGGGTCTTTGAACCTGAGGTGGTCATGTGCTTTTGCAGTGTGCTTTTGCAGGTGGTGGTCCAGCTGAGAGTAGCTGGTAGATCACCAAGTAAAGCAGGTGGATATGTTCCAACTGCAAAGGGAATTTTCACTTTTGGGCTTAAAGAAAGTGTACATGTTTCAGATGGAATTACAGGGTTTGATTGATGTGCGCTGTGGAAAACCTTTATCTTTGTTCTTAATATTAAAAAAGAGAGTTTAGCAACAAGTGTTGGGGAGAAAGTAATTGATTTTGACACAGATACTGCAAAGGTATTTCCAGTTTTGTTCTGCTTTTGTGTGACCAGGAAAGCATTAAATGTCTATTAGTGATTGTTGCTGTCATTGCAAGGCACTTGCATTCATTAGAAATACAAAAAAATACCCCAAACAAACAAACCAAAAAATCCTAGCTTTGTTTTCTATGATCTTAAATATTGTGTTTATTGAATGCTAGGGTTCTTCATCGTGTGGGAGGAAAAGAAAGGCAAGCACTTCTTTGACTGATGAGGAAGGTATGTTACTTTTCAAAGTTGTGTGTCTATAGTGTAGTACATAAGTTATATGTTAAAAACTTGAAGCCACTGGTGTTCAGTCTGTTACTGCATAGACTTGATGATTTTCACAAAACAGATGCCAACCCTGATTGACTTCTTAGATCAAATAGTCAACTGTGGAAAGAGCTTCATTGTAAACTTGGAAATAAAACTTTCCCTGGAAACAAAATGCCGTCTTTGTTGGTAGATCTTAATTTTGTCTCTCCTCATTCCTTTGTTTCCCAAACCTTACTAGTGGTCTTAAACTTCTGTTGAAGCTTTCAGACTGAATAACCATCTACTTCAGTGACTTTCTTGTGAAGACATCCGTGTCATGTTTCTGACAAGGAAAATCCCCAGTTTAAAGCTACAAAATAATCTACCTCTGGGGACCGCTGTCAGCCAACACTAAGTTGTTCTGCCTTTTGTCTCAAGACAGAAACACTTCCCTCCTTTTCATATAAAGACTTTTTAACTTCTAGGCATAACTATTTTTGGATTTTCTTGTTTTCTAGCTACATATGTCATTCTTTTTGAAACCTGCTAACGTAATATTCTGTTAGTACCCTTGAACGATGCATAGTTATAAGCTTCCTGAATTACAGTGTAATTTGAATGCCACAGTTAGCACTTGTTTTGATTTTAGTTGAAGATGAGGAAGAGACAATTGAAGAACAAGAAGCTAAAGAAGGAAATATAAACCATCAAACTGAATTATCTAACCTAGTTAAAGAAGGTAAGTGTGTAGCTTCATTCTTCTCTCTGGTGGGCTCTGAAACAACAGGTGAGAACGTGCCATGGTTATTGTATTTGTAAATAAGGTTAGTTTATGGGATGGTGATGGGCATCTGTACTTGATAAAGGAGCTTGTGTCCTTAACTAGTTATCAAGCAAGGTAGCTTGAGGAAAAAAGTCTCTGTCAAAGCACTGCTTTTTCACACCAAAAGACTCTCACCGTAAGGTCTAGCTCTGTGTATTAAATATTGAAAAACAGAAGTGTATCAGAGTGAACATGAACAGTTTGTCATCAGCTGTCTTGAGTATCTCAGGGGTTTTGTGATACACCTGGTAAGTCTGAAATGATGCAGAAGGGCTGGTCTTGGGGGGGGTGTAAGTACCTGAAAGGTAAGGGGCTTTGAGAGACAATGCTTGGGCTGGCAGTTTGCTTTCTGTAGCAACTTACAATAACTGCTGTACAGAGCTTGGTGTATGCACGTGTCCCATAGGGATCACTTCAGCTATGATGGTAAAAACCTTGCTGATTTTCAGAGGCAAGCTGCCCATTAAGCTAGGCCTGCTTAGCAATTAATATGCAGTTTCCAAATCCATTTGTTTGGTCTGTTTAGCAGCTTAGTGGCTGCAGCCAGCTGGCCAGTTGCAGGGATTATAACTCTTGGCTGGTCAGCCAAGTTCCTAATTAGAATGTTTCTTGATTGATTGGCCTTTAACAGCATGTACCTCGACAAATCAGAGGAAGGATCATAGAAATGCTGGTCAGCAGAGTTGAGGTGCAGTTCAGTTTTGAAGCTCCGAAGTCTTCAATTGTCTTTCAGCCCCTCTGATTTGTTGCCTCTGCATTTCCAACCAGTAGCTTACTGTCAGTTTGGATCTTGGGTTGTAGTGTAGTAAAAAGCAAGCTGGTTGAGCAAACTATTTGGTGTAATGCCAAGTGTTCTTTGTAATCTGGGTTGTTAAATAAATACTACTATCCTGCAAGTAGCAATTACCTCTTCAATTAACTTCTGATTAGAGGACTGGTTTTATACAAGTGAAGAATTTCCTAGATTAAAGATAATGGTATCATTTAGTAAAAGCCTTGGTATTTATTAACTTGTGTGTTAATGACTTTCAGCTGAACTGCCTCTGGAAGATCTGCTGAAGATGTATGAAGGTGCCTTTTCTGAAAGTTTTCACTGGCCCCAGCCTAAACCTGACAGTGAAGAGGACAGCAGCGAGGAAGGTAAATCACTTTTTGTCTCAAAGAAAATGTTAACTTACGAGGTGAAACAACTTGAGTTACTCCCAGGGTCTCTGTTAAAAGACAAGGGAAAACAAATATTGAGTGACTCATATCTGAAATTATTTTTATTTTTTAAGTGATGAGCAATGTTCTCTACAAAAATGAATGGAAAATACAGTGGCTTTCTGTAGAAATACTGTTAGATTTATTCCTCTTCTTACTAAATATTTTTAGATAATGGTCTGTGAAGAATTTCTTTGTTTCATTACTCAGTTTATGCTACGGGAATAAAATTTTCTAGCCTTAGAGTTATATGTGAGACTTTGAGGAGCAACTGTGAGCGATAAAGGAGCCTCTCCACACTGAATAAAACAGCATGCATAATAGTTATTATTACACAGTTGCCATCTGTTCTACACTGAAGTGATGATAAAATGAAATATTTAAAGAGAGATTTTAGATATTATGAAAATACCTCTGTAGAAGTTGTAAAAAGCTAATGGTCCTGTTCACCTACCTAATGGTGAACAGCTAGAACATGCTTGTGTTTCCAGGTTTAAGTTACTTTCTTGTTATTGTCCACCTGTACTCAACTCTTCTCCCAGGGAACAGGCAAGAGGACAAGAGGAGATGGCCTCAAGTTGTGCCAGGGGAGGTTTGAGTTGGGTATTAGGAAAAACTTGGTCTCTGAAAGAGTGGTCAGACACTGGAGGAGGCTGCCCTTGGTAGTAGTGGAATCACCAACTCTGGAGGTGTTCCAGAAACATGTAGATGTGGTACTTAGGGACGTGGTTTAGTGGGCAATATTGGAAGTAGGTGGACAGTTGGACTAGATGATTTTGGAGCTCTTTTCCAACCTTAATGATTCTGTGATTCTATTCTATGACCATGTAATTGTTTCTTTTTAGACTCTTATCTGAGTGCTAACCAGCTCAGTTACTTTGTGTAGCTGATTCTTAAGTTTATATTTATTTTCAATGCCGATGTCATTTATGTCTCACAGAAATGGATGACCATATGTCTGATAGAGAAAGTCCTCAGAAAGAAGTTGTCCTCATAGACTCGCTTCTCAGCATTGACCAGTACAAGAGTATAGACAGATCAAGCCCTCCAAAGAAGCACATGCGAGACATATCAGAAGTTGCTGCAGCAGCAGAAGTGCTGTTACCTAAAGGCAGCTCAAGGATAACAACAGCGGTAAAACTCCTATTTTCTGCTACTGTGTGTGCTTTACATAAAGAATGCTTTTTGCATGATTTAGCAGATTTTAGCCACAGGTAACAGTAAATATTTCCTATCTATGGAACCATACAATGAATATGTTTTGTTATATGCTCTGTGAATTTAACTAAAAGTAACAATTCATTCTCACTACAGGTGAAATACAATACTCCATCTCTATTATATGGGCCTCTCAGAGAATATCAGAAGATCGGGCTGGATTGGTTAGCAAAACTGTATAGGAAAAATCTCAATGGCATTCTGGCAGATGAGGCTGGGCTTGGAAAAACAGTGCAAATTATTGCCTTTTTTGCACACTTGGCTTGTAATGAAGGTACGTTAATTTACCTCACAATTTTAGATAGGTACTGGGCCAGCATTACCTTTGTCAATTGTAGCTTAAGAATGCAAGTAAGGCAAAGCTTTTGGAACTAGTATCTTTTATTGAAGATAACAAATAATTAGTCACTTAATTTCTTCTGTTGTTGTTGAATCTCACTTTTAACAATGAATTTAGTAATGCTTCAATTTAAAAATCAGGGTTGAAGATAAGTCACATAAATTATCAGGAGTCTCTTCCTATTTTTAAACTAGGTAACTGGGGTCCTCACCTTGTTGTTGTACGGAGCTGTAACATTCTGAAATGGGAGCTGGAGTTGAAACGCTGGTGCCCAGGGTTGAAGATTCTTCTCTACTTTGGCAGCCAAAGAGAACTAAGGGCAAAGAGACAGGTACTGTATTTTGCAGCTCTTACACTATTATGTTTTTCGTTGTAGATGGCAAGACTTTTCTCTTAACCTGTATTTGTCTGTATGTTCCTTCCACCTTGATGGGGTGTGAAAAGTTCTTAGCACTGCAGGTTGCTTTACAAGAGGACTTACATCTAACAGTTCTAGGTTTGGAAGGCATCTTTGGGGCTCCCTTGGTATTGATGAACGCATGCAATACTTAAACTGCAGTCAGTTCAGAAAGTAGATTAAAGACAAGACTCTCTTTTAGAGTTCTTTGGGTCATAGTATTATGAAGATGTAGCAAGATGTGAGATACCAGAGTGTTCTGCCTCAACTTTTGTTTCATTGTTTATTTCCTCTTCTGTAGGAATGGTCAGAACCCAACAGCTTTAATGTGTGCATCACTTCCTACAAGCAGCTGTTCAAAGGCCACCCAGCATTTATGAAAATGCGATGGAAGTACTTAATAGTAGATGAGATGCAACAAATAAAGAACATGACTGAGAAACACTGGGAAGCACTTTTCAGTCTGCGCAGGTACAGATTAGAGCATTAGTTTTGTGCTGGCAGTGGGTTTTTCTTAATGTCTCATGAGTTAAGAATACTTTGGTCTGTCCAAATTCCATACCATTTACCAGTACTCAGCTATAGAGGTATCCCTGCTTGGAGCAATCTGAATACAGAGAAATGCTCAGGATCTTTTAGGTGTCTCTTCTGTAACGATAGTACTTCTCTTTGCTGATAATCTGTGTTTCAAAACTGGTTCTCTTGTGTGTTCTGGTATTTTGCAATGAGGAAGCTAGTTAGGTGGTATACTCAAGATTAAAAAGAAAAATTATCCTAGGTTGAACTTAATTAGCACTACTTATTTTGGCAGACCTAAAGCGACTGTATTTGAATATTGGTCTCATTTTTATAATGATGCTATATTGGCTAAAAATGCTCTTTTACTATTTACAGCCAACATCGTTTGCTTCTGATAGACACTCCTTTGCATAACACGTTGATGGAGCTGTGGACCATGGTACACTTCCTGATTCCAGGAATTTCCAGACCTTATCTAGATTTTCCAGTAAAAGCACCTAATGAGGAGAACCAGGATTATTGCCATAAACTGGTCATCAGGTTACACAGGGTATGTTGTCATTTCATTTCTTATGTGACCTTCTACAGTAGCTGTTTTAAAATCTGTTGTAAGAATAAGGAAGAAAGGGAAAGATAAGGTTTAGCTCTTGATTTTTGGCCGTTCTTATTACTTTGTTCAGTTCAGACAGAAGAAAGTCCAGCTGTAAGCAGGACTACCATAAAAGTACCATAAAAGTAAAGTATAGAGGTTTCTTTCAAAATCTGAGCCTCATGGTTTTTAAAGCATAACATGCAAAACTCGAAGAAGTAGTAATGCTTATACAGCAGTGTGTGTTCAGTTTGGCTGTGTGTGGCTTATGAGGTTTGTCACATAAATATATTGGTGTGAATGAGTTTAGCTTCCTGTTGTAAAACTGTGTCTTTGAAGTGAGAGAAGTTTTTTTGTTCAATTATGGAATGTTTCAGATGATTCAGCCGTTCATTTTGCGAAGATCAAAGAGAGATGTTGAAAAGCAGCTAACAAAGAAATACGAGCATGTGCTGAAGTGTCGTCTTTCTAGTCGACAAAAAGCCATGTATGAAGATGTCATATTACAACCAGGGTAAGGAGTTAAAGGGGAATAAAAGTGCTGTCTTTTTTGCTGCTTAAGCAAGGTGATCTGGTTAGGAAGTCACAGCTGGGATTATTTTTCTGAATGACCAATAGAATAGTTTTCCTCCATGACCATTGAGTAGAATGCGATTGTGCTGTAAACTAAAATGACAGCTCAGTGTTGCTGTGAGCCTAATGAAGAACCCACGCTTTTACATCTTGGACCAAACATTCAAATAGTAATTGCTCAATTTTGCATCTGCTTGGTTTCAAGATTTCTCTCTTATGTGTGGTTCTTTATTATCTAAAGCCCAAAATATTTCTGCCTTTACCCTGTTACTTGTGCTGTAATAGCAAGTGGTTATTATCGGGTGAAGTGGTGGTACAGATACAAAACAAAGGAATTTGAAGGACAGGGAGTTGATAACGTTGTAACTGACTTTAAGGTAGCACTGGTCCCTAAACTTCATGTTTCCAAATCTATATTTACTGTAGTGCTATTTTAAATGCTTTAGAAACACTTAGGTAAAGTCGAAGCTTGTGTTGAGGCTTCTGGGTAACATACTGCGTTGGGCATCGTCTTCTGATTTATGGACGTTTTTGTCTTCATAAAAGCTGTGCTGAAATTGATGTATTTCTATATATATATATATTGGTAGAACCCAAGAGGCCCTCAAAAGTGGACATTTCATCAGTGTCCTGCATGTTCTGATGCAGCTGCAAAGGATCTGTAATCACCCAGATCTGATAAACCCCCGGCTTTCGAGTACCTCATATGTATCAGAAACACTGGAATATAGAACTGCATCTCTTGTACTGAGTGCCCTAGAAAGGGATATTTGGAAGGTGAGTAGAATAGTTAACTCTTTTCTCTCTGAGTACCCTTGAAAAATATCAGTATTTATATAGGTCACTCTGGAATTAAAGCCTCCTATAGATTTCCATGGAAACCACAACAGGTACAAAGAGCACGATAACACTGTTCTGTAGGGGAAGTTCTCAGCTACAAAACACTATTTTCACCCCCGTTAGTGGATCTACGTGGATGAGCTGACTGAGACACTCCTCATTTCATGGTGTGGCAGCTGTCCTTGGTTGTCCAGAACATGGCTTGTCTTTTGTGTTGCTGTAGCCATGGCTGAAATGCACACTCACTGCCTCACTGTGCTGACATCCCACTGTTTGGTCTCCATAAAGATTCAGCGAGTGTCGATGAACGTTTTCAGACAGTTTTGGCTAATAATTCTCTAAACTTAAAAAGTGAACTATTATTTCATATTAACAAGTGACACACAGAAAGTGATTTCAGCATAGAACATAGAGAGTACTTAACTGTGCCATCACATAAAATGATAAACCTACTTTTACAATGTCCTTAGGAATCAGACCTCTCTCTTTTTGATCTCATTGGAATGGAAAACAAAATGACTCGCTATGAAGCTCAAATGTTGCCAAAACAAAAGGTTACTAGAAAGTTAATTGAGGAAATCTACAGCTCTCCTCCACCACCAGCTAGGCCTAACCCAGTAAAGCTCAAACCAAGCAGGTATGTGCACATGCCTTCCTTGTAGCTAGCATTACGAGGAGCAAGATGTAGCTCTGTTGCTGTGTTCATGTCTACATGTCTAGTAAAGTGATTCACACAAAGCCTCAGACTTTGCTTTGTATTTTTGTATTCTTTCTTGTTTACCTTTGGAAGTAGGGAATCCATTTTAATAGTTTTTTAGGTATAGAACTCTATTTGAAGTTTATCAGTTTCCTCAACTTTGTACTTGACCAGCGTATGGATTTTATTCTTTAAGTTCTTATATGACAAGAAGCATTGTTTTACAGTTTAGTTGGGAAATAGTTCTTTGAGACTATTAGCCGTGCTTACTGTTTGCTGTGCTTGCAGTTATAGGTGACATAAGTTTTACCAGTACCTTCTTTAAGAGTATTTCTCTCATGGAAGCAGTGATCTCCAAGTTATGTGGAAGTATTTTTCTGATGAGAAGGCCTGATGACCTGCTGGCATCTCTCTGGAAATGATACAAGGGCCCCATTTTTCTTCCAGATTTTGAGTTAGACTGTTGAACTTGTTTGCTGTAATTCTGCTTCTTCCTTGTCATGCATCCAGTTAAATGTAGGAAGGCTGGTTTTATTTCTTGTGTTCAGCAAACTGACATCATGGGATTTCCATAAATGAAGTCTGCTGAAGCCTTGAGTCTTGCCAGCTTCACCTGTCTGTGAGCAAGAGATTAGCATCTCGTGGATCAGTTTATACTTTCCCTAGTGACAGGACTTATTTATAAAAGCCAAAGTACGATCTTCCTATAGCCTTTGACTTCTCATGTTCTTTTCAGATTGTTCCAACCAGTTCAGTATGGGCAGAAACCAGAGGGCAGGACTGTAGTTTTTCCAAGCACTCAGGTACAGCGCACGGTGACCACAGCAACAGTAACTCAGCAGGGACAAGTACGGGGGAGATCGCCCATAGCTACAGTGTCCTCAAATCAAGGTAAGAGAGTTAGGGCTTTGTTGATCACATAGACTTCTAAACACTGATACCAGTCAGCCTGGTAATAGAACTCTTTTTTCCTCTAGCTTAATGGTCTAGAATACTAATGGCTTAAAAATACCGACAAACTAATTGCCAGTAAACTTCCCCACTAGTTTCTGCAATATGATCTGTCAGTGTAATGCAAAACTAAGCTTTGTGTAACCTAACTGATAATGTGTGGAGTAAATATGGCGTAGCTGGTATTTAAAACCTGATGGCGTGTAATGTTCTGTCAAACATGGAAGTTTACAGTGCTTTTGTGTATTTATTTAACCTTTAAACAATGCTTACCGAATAATTAATGTTGTAAAAGTAGGATGGAGGCATGGCTAGAAATCCCAGTCTGTAAGGAAAAGCCGTTCCTGTAGCCGTTTTAATATCCTGTTGGAAGGTTTCTTTTCAATGCAGGTTGTTTAAAGCAGTGGAGTTAAAACCTCTAACAGCTTGCACAAACAAACCTTATTGATTGCAGCCGCAGCAGCACAGTTTCAGACAACTCAGGCTTCCACCAGTGCTCCAAGACACCAGCCCGCAGCGACCTTCACCACAGCAACTAGCACAGCCCATCCTGTGAAACAGCGGGGCCAGACCGCAGCACAGGCCTCCCAGCTGGGCCAGGCCCAGCCACAGCCCCCCCCACACACCATCCAACAGAGTGTGCTGCCTCAGAGGCTGGTCCTCACCTCCCAGGCCCAGGCACGGTTGCCTAGTAAGTGGCCTCCCCTTTCGAGGTTTCTCCCACCTTTTTACTACAACGAGGTTAAGTTACTAGGCACCCTAAAATGTGTACAGAATCATTGTTTTTTTTCACTCTTCTGATTAGCCTTGCTCAGTACATTGCTTATGACCAAGGAAAATCGAAAATTGGATAAGAAACAATAGAATTGCTGTGGACATACATTAGTGGTGTCAACTTAATCTCCTATTTCTGCATGTTTCTTCTGCTGGCGAGATTTCCTTCAGACAAAACGTTTTAGCTCTATCCTAATTGTTCCTTTCGTATTAAACACTAATCCATCTGCTAAAGGCCTCTCGCAGAGAGGAGCGTCGCAACTGTTAGGCAGAGAAAAGCAATGAGGCTTTGCTTTAAGGTTGGATGTGCACTGCCTATTAGCATGTGTGTAGAGTAGAGCACTGATGTATTAATTTTATCTCTGGGTAACGCGCTGCCTTTACAAAAGCTAAATTCTCACACCAGTCTTTTCTCGAGATCATAAAACTCAATGCTTACATGCCTCCAACCATTCTGCATTTAAAACAAAAAGCTTGGTCTTTGTCAGTTTAAAGCTTTTTGGTTTGTCTGAGTGCAGATTGCTTAAAATATAAATTAGGTTTCATCAGCAAATTTCAGATTATTTTAAATGTGTATTTATATTGCTACGTGGGTAGCATGTTTTTGTCTCTTGCTTTATGCTCTTGAAAAGGCAGTGGAAATCACTTCAATGTCTATACTTGTCCTGTTACAAAGTGTCACATGAGTTTTCAGGTCGCTCTTACCTCTTTGCTACCGGAAGTGATAACTTCTAAAATGTCCATGTTCTTAGCTTTTAAACAATCAGCTTTTTTCCAGTCTGTCCAACAAATACAGAAAGCAATACCTGCTTAACTTCTATATGACACTTTTGATGCACTGAGTATAATTATGCATGGAAGGTGCTTTGGCACCAGTGTACTAACCAAAACTTAGAATTGTGAGTACTGAACGGCCCTCCTCCCACTTTGTTTTTCTTAATGCTTGTTTCCCTCCTTGACAGGTGGAGAGGTAGTAAAAATAGCGCAGCTGGCTTCCATAGCAGGAGCACAAGGCAGGATTGCTCAGCCAGAGACCCCTGTAACGCTGCAGTTCCAAGGCAACAAGTTCACTTTATCGCATAGTCAACTTCGTCAGCTCACTGCAGGGCAGCCTTTGCAGTTACAAGGTACCTCTTTCAAAGCAGTGAGTTTTCGTTATTTAGAATGCTCAGTTTTGATGTGAGCAGCGCATTCCTTCTGGCTGTACATTAAGAGGATCTTTGCCCCCATTGCATGTATTGTTCTTCTCTGCCTTTTGTCTGTGTGAGGCAGGAATTATAAGCTAGCTCTGTTGAAGAGTAAACATGAAAGACACGGTTACACTCATTTACAGTATTTGTATTTCAAGATTTTATTATTGAATTTGTTTTCACACATATGCAATGCAGCTAAGGTAAGGTGAGATTATTTCAGACATTCTGCCTGATGGGCGGCAGAAACAGACAAAACTGAGGACATTCTTCAGCTGTTCTGAAACGGCATAAATAACTCCTGTGAATTTGGACTTACTGTTACCCTGATCTGAATGCTCTACCTACAACATCTTCTGCTCTCAAATTTCCCCTCTTGGTGGCATGTGTTGCCATATTCAGGAGAACCTAGAAATCTTGTTTTGCTGTGGCTAATAAAATAAATAAAGGAAACCCTGAGTGAGGATTTCTTTCCTGGTTGGATGACTGAAAATATTAAACTCCTATGTAACTATGAAGACTTCATTGATATTCTCTGGCTGGGGACGAAGATGATCTCTCCTAGTAGTAATTATGGAGTTTTAAATTGGATGTAATAAATTTGTGGGGGGAAAATTTAACATAAATTGAAGCAGTTTTTAACGGTAGTATCTTTTGGTACAAAACTTTATTGGTCCTTTTACACTCTCCAGTCTAATGTTCTTAAAAATCCTTCATTGCAGGAAGTGTTCTTCAGATTGTTTCAGCACCAGGTCAGCAGTATTTGAGACCTCAGGGTCCTGTTGTCATGCAG
Organism: Numida meleagris; assembly: GCF_002078875.1. Lineage (NCBI taxonomy): Eukaryota > Metazoa > Chordata > Aves > Galliformes > Numididae > Numida > Numida meleagris. Next base: position 2,737,035 of record NC_034422.1, on the reverse strand, counting down.
ACAGTGTCCCAAGCTGGAACTGTTCAGAATGCTCTGAACGCTTTAGGGAACCAGCATCAAGCTGGGGTGCCAACTTCCACTGCAGTGACACAGCAAGGTATGCTTTCTAGCCTGTAGGAATGTCTCTATCTAAACATTCAATGACTAACATCACAAATTAATAAATACTCTAAAGTTTTATGGTATCGAATTCTTTCAGTTGAATTCAGAAGCAGGTAAACTATGAGGGGAAATCCTTCTGACAGATGGTTTACGAGTGGTACGAACTGAAGTTTTATGTCAAGTCTTGCTCCAAACTTGGGAGAGCTTGAAACTGAATTACGTGTATAGAATTTTCTTTACAAATTATGTCTTAGGTCAGATTTTTGTGGGAAGCAGCAAGTTTCAAATACTTTGTTTCTATTTTCAAAGAGAAGTCAGGGTGATTATTTTCCTGTACTGCATAGAATGTCCAGCACTTCTCTCTACTTTTCCACATTGTCTAATTTTCTTTGCCTTTCTGTTTATCCAAGCTACTCTTTTCCCTTTTGCTCTTTAAACTCTGCTGAAATATTTGGTGCCTTGCTGCAAATGTGATCGGTTCCTTGCTTTATAACATAACCAAGATGTTGATCAAAATAACGACAGAGAAATTGCAGTCGAGGATTTACTTAGGGCATAAAAGCAGGTTGTTAAATGATGATACATGCAGTACTAGGAGTTTGTTCCTTGGAAATTGCCATCTGCTGTAACTTTCTGTGGAGATAAACCATTCACTTAAAACAGGCTGCTTATTGCTACTGTTTGGTGTGCTGATGTGCCCTTGAAGTTCATATTTTGACACTGTCAAGACTAAATGTCTCATCACAAAAAGAGGGAGGATCTTCAGCAGTCTCCCAGTTGTTGGGAGGTAAAGGATTTCTGTCGTAATTTAGAAGATCTGTGGCTAAATGTTCCACTCTCCAGCTCGTATCATGTTACAGGTGCTCCTAATGTGACTGTAATTCACAAAAGAAATTGATAATTCGGAATATGAAATTTCTACAAAATCTCATGCATCTTGCTACTCTCATGATGATAAGAAGAGAACTCTGTTAAAAGCAATAATAAATGTTGTTTTCAAGTGTTGAAACTTCTCACTATTCATCTTTGGAGGAAGTTGTAAAGCATATTGAAAATACTTATTTTGACTTTCCACACTTTAGATAAAAGGCCAAATCAATTCCTTGGAGTGATTGGAAACTAATTCCTGAGCTGGTGTAGACGTGTAGTAAAACTGGATGTATGCTGGATATCCCTATAGGGTTGTTTGTCTCTACTAAAAATGTGTAAAGACAAAGCTTTCACCTCTGCTTATTCCTCGGAGCCTGTTGTTCTCAATGTAAGAGCTACTCCTGCTTGTGAACTTGAATTTAGTCAGTCATGGTGTACTGACTCGCCAGTACGTGCGGTTTCATGCTGACTGGCAGAGGGTTGTGCAACGATGAAATATCCATTGACTGAAAATAATAAATGAAACCAATCTTGAGAAGAACAAATATATAAACACGAGGTTTATCATCAGTTTGTATTCCAGGTAGAACTGCAGTTACTAATTTGTCATCTGGTGACATGGGAGCAGTGTTAAAACCAGCACCTACACACGGACAGTCACAGGTATGTCACTTCTGTTTTCTTACGGAAACATAACTTCTCAGGCTTGGTACTAACTTACAGTTTAGAATTCTGGAATTAATTAGGAATGTTCATTATAGAATAGGCAAAGAAGAAAAACAACACAAAATCCTCTCTTTTGTTGGCATTTTAGATTGACAAATTTGATGTATTTTCCTTTATAGTCCATCATTTAAAATGCAGTGTATACAGCCCCACAGCGGCTAGCAGATTCTTACAACGGTTACATACCATAATTCTGTAGTAATGTATGAAGAAAGGAATGATCAGATTTTGTCTTTTGAACGCAAAGGGAATTGGGCAAAGTTCTCAAGATTTCTGATCTTGACACATTGTAAAAAAGATACTCAAGCAACCTGTAAACCACTGGGGAACATTGAACAAATTATAAGAAACTGCAACTTTCTGATACGAATGCAATAGTTGAAGTCTTTGAAATATGAAAATTTCTTCATAATGAGACTTTTTCATATATGAGAATATGCTCTAATGAAAGCAAGATGCTGATCTGAAATGGAATTGCCTTTTTAATAGTAGTTGAATTTAAATGCAATCTTCAATTTTTATCTAAAATTGACATGTTTTGTGATTGATTCAGGTAGTAGTTAAAATCAGCCGTGTTGGGATAAGACACAGGACAGACCCTGATAGTTTCGTTCTAAAGAAACACAAATTTCTAAGTAATTGTTCTAAGCAGCAAATGTTTTTTCAACTTTCCTTGGCAAAGGAAACATACGAAGAGAAGAACCGACTGCTGAAGGAGCGTCTGGACAGAATATTTTCTGGCAATGAGCGCCGTTGTTCAAGGGCTCCCGTGTATGGCAGTGACTTGCTGAGTATTTGTTTGCTGACGGGTGAAAGAAGGCCTTCTCGGGTGTCTTCCTGCGAGGACGGCAGTTGGAGGTGGGCTGGCTTTGTCAACTGCTGCCTTTCAAGTGCCTCTGGAGGCCCAAGTGATCCACTGCGCAAAATGCTCCGGACTTTGGCTCAGGAGCAAGAATCTCTAAAGGATGTTGTTGACAGGTAACGTGTGACTCTGCCCTTGTAGGACTATGTTTAGGTATTTCTTAATCTGTCCTTTTCAGAAAAGCTCTAAAGCCTTATTTCTGTTCATACGCTTGTTTGGTTTAGATTGATTGGTTTAGTAGTAAACAATTTGCAGGATGCACATAGCCATCCCTTTTGTTTATTTTAGGATCTTGATAACAAAAGCGTTCGCTGCCTCATTCCTAATTTCGAGCTCAAATTCAGCTGACATTATGTCAGGTTCCATTCTTCTGCTTTGGATTTAGTTTTGACTTGTCACCGTTAGCCATCCAACAGGAGTTAAGGCACAGAGATGCAGGCAGAAGCTGGTTTAGCTGAAGCTGGCATTTAGAGGATTGTGTGCAGAGCAAGTAACTGTGGGTTTTTAGAAGCATAAAATACAGTTAGAAGAACTCAACTTGTATGAATTGCTTTTAGTGAAGTCTAGTGTTATGGATGTTTCTTGTGTTTGAGTTCCAGACACTGGATACAACAGCCACAAAGCAAACACTGTAACAGAATCTATTATCAAAACAGACAAAACAAAACCAAGGTAAAGGGAGGGAGAGAATATTAACCCTCCTAAGATTTGCAGCACTTTCTAAGTCAGTTCAACAAAATGTGTACTATAGAGTACTATTACACTCTTGACAAGCTGGAAATTATTGCCGCTTCGTTTTGCGTGTGGCTTTGCAACCTGGTATTCACTCTTCAAAATGCTTTCCACAGGGCTCTCTTTGTATTGCCGGCTGCGGTTGCTGCTCCCCCATGTTTGTACGTAGCAAACCCTCCCCCTTCGTATAGTCACAGACTGAAAGTCCTCAAACACAGTCTTAAGCAGAAGGCAGCTCCACACTTGCATCAGTTGCAGCGCATTACGACTCCGCAATTGCTACAGTTCCCTGACCTCCGCCTGGTGCAGTATGACTCAGGTAAAGGTGGATGCTGAGCGGTAATACTTGGCTAATTTCCTGTTTTGCACCAATGGTATGTCTAAATAAAACCAGTACTGTTTCTTTTAAATATAGGAAAACTAGAAGCTCTTGCTGTCTTGCTTCAGAAGTTGAAATCCGAAGGGCGCCGCGTGCTGATTTTATCACAGATGATTCTGATGTTGGACATACTGGAACTGTTCCTGAATTTCCACTTCCTCACATTTGTGAGGATTGATGAATATGCTAACCACGAACAACGGCAGGTAAGTGTGTGCTAACAGTTGTCTACAGACACCGCAACATGTGCTACACAGGCTTTTATGTGCTACAGCAGTGGAAAGAAATTTGTATTGTTTCTACTTACTTAGAAACACTGACTTTTTTTCTAATTAGGCTACAATGAACTTCGTTTAGCGTTTTATTTCAGTGTGTGACTTGATTTTATTACTTTTGTGTAGGAGCTGATGAAAAGTTTCAACAGAGACAAGCGCATTTTCTGTGCCATCCTTTCTTCTCACAGTCGTTCCACTGGCGTCAATCTTGTTGAGGCAGACACTGTTGTGTTCTATGACAACGACCTAAATCCCGTGATGGATGCGAAGGCACAGGAATGGTGTGACAGAATTGGGAGATGTAAAGATATCCATATATACAGGTGATTAATGACATTACAGATTAACCACATTTAATGTAAGGTTACTTCAGATAACGCTACATAATTTGAAGTGGAAACATTGCTGAAAACCATCTCATTTTAATAGCCCCCACCACTTTTTCATGTGATGTTGTACTCTATCCTAACACCACATCTAATTGTATGAATCATGTACAGATTTTTTGGATGCTACCATACCTTGCATTACGTTTCTTCTTTGTTTGTTTTCCCTAGCACTAGTTGTTAAAAGAAAGCCTTAAAGCAGAGCAGGTAGTATGTTCTGTTCAAACACACAAGCACCATTACATTTTAAAAGTTCACTGTTATTCTCCAATGGCAATTTCTCTCTTTGCTTCTGAAAGCCATTTTGGAAGTGACTTAACAAATTCCTGTTCTTTTATTTTTCCTTTTTAGACTTGTCAGTGGTAATTCTGTAGAAGAGAAGCTTTTGAAAAATGGCACAAAGGATTTGATCAGAGAAGTAGCTGCTCAGGGAAATGACTATTCAATGGCCTTTTTAACACAAGTAAGCTAATATTAAAATATGTCCAGACACCAGCACTGCAGTGTTTAGTAAGTTCAGACTCTTCTTGCTGGAGTTAGAACAACAGTACTAGAAATGCGTTTGGGCTGGTAGATGTATTAGGTACTGTGATTGCTTGAACTTAGGTGTTAATATTTGAGAGAACATGGCGTTACCTGCTCTTGTTCCCTTACTTGTAAGGCACTACTGATGTGACTTAATATATTCTGGTTTCTTGCACCCTGCTACAAACTTTTGCAGTTCGTTGAAAATTTCAACGACTTTGGAAAAGCCAAAGTACAAAGTTAGAGTATTTGGTGAGATGAAGTGCTCTGAAGGTGCAGAGGATGGTGACTGCACTGACAAAGCTAGTGCATCCCCTTCTGACACTCCTGATGTTGCAGTGTAGAATGTTACGGTGTGTGTTTCTGACTGACTTGTAAATGGCCTGATAACATTTCATTCTGCTGGGTAGTCCTACAAGAGAAAATTACAGAAAAGAAAATGGACAATTTTCCAGAAGTAATACATAGTACACAATTTATAAGGTTACTGGAACTCAAGTTTATTCAAAGTAATTAAAAAAAAAAAAAACCTAGAATGGTTCTAAAAGCTGAATATACTTCTTTTTCCTTCCAATTACCAAGCAAACAATTCAGGAGTTGTTTGAGGTTCATTCTCCCATGGAGGATTCTGGATTTAGAGTGAAGGCAGAAGAGTTCGTAGTACTTTCTCAAGAGCCATCTCCAGCAGAAACCATTTCACCTAAAGTTGCAAGACCATTCATAGAGGTAATTGTTAACACATAAATTGAAGATACAGCTGTAGGACATCAGTATTTAATAGCTGCCTTATCTTTTTGGGGAGGTGGAGGTAAATTCTGCCTGTTGGTTTTCTGTTGCTTTGACAGTCAATTTTCCTCATAACAATATTTCCAAAGGGACATAGTTAAGTTGTAAACTTGCATGGGACTGTTTCTCTTGCTTGAGGAACAATTTATTGCAGAAATTTGTGTTGGACTACAGTGAAATTCTTACAGGGATTTCTTTCCATATTTTTGAAGTATTTATTATTTTAAAAACATCTTTTTGAAAGGCCCTCAACAGTATTGAACGAGAGGATGAAGAGCCAGATGATCACATACAAGAAATAAGACTTGAGTCAAGCATTGAACCTTTAGTCTCAGAGCTCTGCGAATCAAAATACAAGGAGGAGCCCTCGCCGCTGCAGGAGTTAGTTGCTGTTGTGGATCAGGTACCATGACTTTTCCATGAATGTTTAGTTAAAAAGTAATGTTTAGTTCAAATATTTCAATTTCTTTGCAGTTTTGCCTTAAAACAACTTTGTTTTCAATTGGTTTGGTACTTCATTAAATGAATGGGAGAAGTCCTACTGACTTAAGCTGTTCTGCCATCAGAAAGAAGATTTGTTTAAAGGAGAGCTTTGATACACTCTCATTTGTTTCTTTTATTATTCTCAATGCTAACTTCTTTTTTCCTTAATGTGTTCTCTTAGCTGACTCCAATTGAGAAGTATGCTTTGAATTATTTAGAGCTCTTCCACGTATCTGTTGATGAGAATGAACCACGATTGAATGAGGTAAAACAATAAATATTTCTATTCTGCCTTGTTTGTTTGTAATGTGTAAGGAGGGTTAATATTTTCCAATGTGAAGTGAAAGTCTATCCAGTGACGTGGAACATATTGTAAGGAACCTCTGCTATTTCCTCTTGCTATACTCTTGAACACCAGAATGCTTTACAGGAGTGTCTTGTAATTCTTTTGGTTTAAACAGGTGTCAGTTCTTAATTTCTTATTTGTAAAATGGGAATGACATTCTTCAGCACAGTTCAGCAAATATTTGTTGTACTCCATTGGCAGCAGGGAAAAATGTCATTAGTTTCAGTGAGACTGCTTATTTGATTAAAGGATCTTCTTCTGGTTGTCTTGAATGTTTAACCAGAGTTTGCTTTGTTTCAATATTTTTAAATACCTGCAACGGAGACCAAAAAAATCTCCTTTAAGTGATTGTGAAATAATCTGTAAAGAAACAGTTTCAAAATTTCTGTGCCTGAAAATGTTGGAGCTTAAAGAATTTATCCATAAAACCCGCAAGTTGGTAACTTTTAATCCAGCATGAAGGTTGTAAGGAGTCTGACTTTTTCCCCTAGGTGGAACTGAAAACAGCAAAGAAAGCGTGGGAAGTCCAACACCTGAAGGAGTTAAAGGAAAAAGAGCAAAAAATGCTCTGGGAGGATGAAGAGGAACTTCTCACCTACACTCGAGAGGATGCATACAACAAAGTAATTCCTGATTACTGTATTTCTTAATTGTGTATTCTCAGTTATTCTGAGAATACTTTCTCCTTCGGGGTTCAATCATGTCATTTGATTGCATTCTCTTTTTGCTGTGTAGGAGTATGTCTATGAAGGTCCAGATGGACAAACTGAAATAATGCCAGTAAGTACAAGTAATACCCGGCAGCCTAAATAAGCTTCTTGTTTTTGAAACATAAAGATCAGTGCTTAGTTAATATGGCAGTAACTAAAAAGTTTGTGTTCTGTGCAGCTTTGGACTCCCCCCACTCCACCTCAAGATGACAATGATATCTACATTGATTCTGTGATGTGCCTGATGTACGATACCACCCCTATTCCAGAATCAAAATTGCCTCCAGTGTATGTCAGGAAGGAACGCAAACGACACAAAACAGATCCTTCTGGTAAATGTCAGAACTCTTTGAGATTTTGTTGCTAAAAGTTTTTTTAAGGAATTTTTTTGTTACTTCCTCTTCATATTTGGTCAAGATCAAAATGTGTGGATGTGAGGTGAGAAGTCTTGTCTCACCACAGAGCTTTCAGTGATTGAAGACCAGTTTAGACAGCGTGTCTTTTGATTTAGGCATATGCGGTTATTTTACTTCTGAAAGTTCAGTTCTAGAGAAGAGGCGTTCTGCTGTGTGAGCTAGGCACATCTTGCTTTATAAAGGCTCTGGCCATACAACATTTAGTCGTTGACAGTGTGTGCTTTTAAGAGGTAGTATGGAATACTCTCTGTACACGTGGGTGCATTTTGCAGCTATACATACGAAGAAATCAAACAATGGCAGTATCTAGTTACAGAATTTTATTTGTGCTGTCTTAGCTGCAGGCAGGAAGAAAAAGCAGCGTCATGGAGAGACAGTTATTCCTCCTCGTTCACTTTTTGATCGAGCAACTCCAGGAATGCTGAAAATGCGCCGAGAGGGCAAGGAGCAGAAGAAGAACATCTTACTGAAACAACAAACACAGTTTGCAAAGCCTTTGCCAACTCTTGTGAAACCGGCTGCCGAGACTGGGCAGGATAATCCCGAGTGGTTGATCAGTGAGGACTGGGCACTTCTGCAGGTCAGACGATATTTGGCTTTTTGCTGTTGTTACGTGTTACATTTTCCCTCTAATTTCATGAATAGCTCTTTCAGCACTTTCTCTCTTCAAAGTTACTTCAAATTCCTGATGATTAGTTTGGCATTGCGCTGTCCTAACTCAGAGCAGAGTAGTGTATCGCTTGTGTTTCTCTAAGGATAAATTAAAGGTTGAGGATGATGAAGTCCGATTTTTGCTGTAGAGACTGCTTACTGTAATGACCCAGATAAGTCTGGACACTGGACAGCTCAGCTGAAGCTCTCCTTGCTTTTGAGAAGAGAGCAGTGCTTGAATGGCAGCACTCTGTCCCTCCTGTACCCATCTCTGTGTTTTTGCACACCTATCCGCATAGAAGCACTTGATGTGTTTATTGTTTGTGAACAGAGGTGAACCCGTATACTGAGGTCTAAACTATCTGTATCATTCGAATAGCGGTGTGTGGACGCATGCAGATAAGGGCATGGGTTTGGAGGACTGGAATGATTTGCCATCTGAAGCTTGTGTCCCTTTTCCTATTGTAGGCAGTGAAGCAGCTGTTGGAGCTTCCTTTAAATCTTGCTGTTGTATCGCCAGCACACACTCCCAATTGGGACCTGGTTAGCGATGTTGTTAACTCATGCAGCAGAGTCTATCGCTCACCAAAACAATGCCGAAACAGATACGAGAATGTCATTATCCCAAGGGAAGAAGGAAAGGTGAGTTGACTTAGAGTGATGCGTCTTTATTACGTTAAGTTTGTAGAGTATTTTTTCCTTATCTCCGTAAACGCTTTTTTTTGTTAAATGTTTCAACAGTGTAAATAAATAACGTTAAAAGATTATAAAATTATCCTCATCAGGATTTCCACTTATTTTATATGATTTCTTTGAAAAGAAAAAGCACCTGAACAAAATCTTCCACAAAAGATCATCTAACTTTCCTTCTTATTTTACAGCTAATGTACGAAGCTAATCCTAAAAAGAAGACAAAAAGTATTTATAAGGTGTGCATTGGTATTCTTTCAAAATCAAATCTAGACACTGTGGTATTTAGCAACAATGGAGGTGGGCAGATACTTCATATGAGATCCATGTTCAGTGTTACTTGAGTTCTCAAACATCAATTAAAATTCCAAATTTATTTTTCCTTTCTTTGTTGATACAGTGGATTGACACCAGACTTCAGCTTTTGGATTTGCTAGATTAATTTTTATATCATGCAAGAAATCTTTCATTTCACTTTAACTGTAGTAGGCATTTTTCCACCTGACAACCACCATGTAACTTATCCTGATCATTGTTACGGTACTTTAGATGTGTAAGGATGTACTTGATGCTTAGGGTCTGAGCGGATCACAGACACGTAGGGAGTTTAATGCTTGAAGCGCCTCTTTGTAAATGAGGGTTACGATACTCTACAGAAACAAAGATAAATTCCATGATCATAAACAACGGCTTGCAAACCATTTTGCAGTTCAGTGACAGAGCTAGGTAGAGAATCTAGAACTGCTGACTGTAGCCCCATTCTCTGACCGTTAAGCAGGTTTGTCCCTGACTGGCAGCTTCTGCTTAGGAGGAGCCAAGAATTAGGATGGCATGCTGTGCTGGATGTTAACATAGCCTTGTTGGGAGAGCAGTGCAGTGATGGTTTTACTCTGACGTGTGCGCTGTGCATAACTGTAAACTAATGGGCTCTTGGTTTGAGTACTGAATTAAACTTGCAAAGTCTAAACTTAAAGCAAAGATTCTTTTTCAAATTAGAGTTTGCCATTTTGTACGTCCCCAAGCGCTGATGCCAGTGTGACCGTGACAACTGCTTCTTGTTTTGCTCTTTCTTTATACATTTCCCATAGAGTTTTGTGTAACAGTAAGTTATCAATGACGTGAGGCAGAAACCAGTCTGTGATAGATATGTTGGAGTTCGTTTTTAAATAATCTACGAGCGCACCATGTGTTTATACGTAGACAAAATGCCGTGTGGGTGTGTTTGCCATTAAAAGTTTGCTTCTTTTCATTTTCTAGACTAAAAACAGTCGCCCACTTCGTACGAATCAGATCTATGCTCAAGACGAAGGTGCCACCCACACGCAGCTTTATACTAATCATTTTGAGATGATGAAAATGATTGCAGGGAAAAGAAGCCCACCTATCAAACCTCTGTGAGTTGAACTGGGATCTTCCAGCCTCCCTGTCACCACACGTTTCCTGGATACTGTGTTCTGAATTGCTCTCCCAGCTGAGAGATTGCTTCATCTGTTTCAAACTGCTGTTTTGTTTCTCTGTTCTTGATCTCTTTCCTTGCGTTCTGGCCTTGTGTTCCTGGCATGTCTTCCCATTTCCTGTGGTTGGGTTAGCTTTTACTCGCTGCATGAATTTGTTCACATACATGATTAAGAGGTTTGTTTTTTTAATTTCCTTTATAAACTAGACTTGCCATTTACTTGTGTTGCAAACATTCTGATGTCTGTGCTGTTTAGTTGCACATTGGGTTTTTTTGTGCAAAAGTTGCTGCAGTATCTTTTAGTGTTCATTTATCATTTACTCCATGTTTCTTAAAATGTCTGTCTTTATGCAGGCTCCAGTGCTGATGGGAATATCATGAAAACTCTAAAACCACAGTGTCATCTTCTAAAAAGTGAAATTAAATGCTCTTTCAAAGTTGCTTTTGTCTTCAGTAATAAAATTTTGCTTGATTTCAGACTTGGCATGAATCCTTTCCAGAAGAATCCAAAGCATGCATCTGTTCTTGCAGAAAGGTGGGCACTCTCTATTTTGAAAGTGCTTCTTTACGTTTTAAAAAACGCCAACAAACAGTTGTTTAACTGTTGCATGCTCTGTCTTATGATTGTTTCTAGTGGAATCAACTATGACAAGCCACTTCCTCCAATTCAAGTTGCATCCCTGCGAGCAGAACGTATTGCCAAAGAGAAAAAGGTGCAATCTCCATTTCACTTATACATGAGTGCACTAATAAAAAAAAATACACAACAGAAGCAGCATGAGAGAATCTGCTGGTACATTAGTTGCAGGAAGTTGTTCATTTAGTAGCGTTTACACAAGGTCTGAAGTGGGACCTTGGGCCTGGACATGACACTGATACCTCCTGTTCACAAGCAGCATTTTGGAAAACATGCTGAAAAAAAACCCAAACATCTAAAATCTGGTAAAAACATGTAAATATCTTGTTTTATTCTTGATCGTTCTGTTGCCTCCTTTCTTAAAGTATTCAGAAGGAGATGCTTGTTGTTGCTTGTAGACGGTAAATTGCTTGTGTTATGCTCTAAGCTGTATAACCTTTAAACTGCAGCTTGTAGTTTGAAACTAGTTAGGTCCTGTAACTAGTTACACGAGTTAGAAGGAAGTCAGATTTGCATGCTGTATCTGCACACGTGCTTAGAGTTCAAGTTTTTTGTTTTAAATACATCCTGAGTGATCCGTGCGCTGGTTTGACAACTATGAAGCTCATGCTTTGATTTCCTAGGCTTTGGCTGAACAGCAGAGGGCACAGCAACAGACAGGCCCGCAGTCTCAACAGCAGCAAGCCGGCCAGCAGCAAGCTCAGCAGCCAGCTGTCCAGCAAGCACAGGCCCAGCCGCAGCCACAGGCTCAGGCACAGGTAGTTCAGCAGCCACAGGCAGTAGTGCAGACTGCAGTAACTACTGTGGCCAACACAGCAGTATTGGTAAGAAAGGGAGGACTCGGTGTCTCTGGTGTAGTAACTTCAGTTCTTCTTTTCTGTGTACCACATCTGCGTGTTTTTCCTTGCTTTGGAAAGTAAGAATTATAGGTCAGTATAGTGAAAGAAAGGCTATTTCTTTTCTTCTTCCTCTCTCTCTTGAGTGTGCTGGGCATCTTCTTTTCTTATTCACTGATTAAAACTCTGTTAATACCATTATTGCAATAAGAGGTGTTAGCATTTTTCCACCTCAGAATGCTCTGTCCTTCGTACAAATATCTTACCTTTTCAGTTTAGTATTTAAATTAATATTTACACAGTGTTTATCTAGAGAGCTCAGAAAAGAGGCTGTAGCTGTAACAGCTACTCTGTTAAAGTAGTTTAAAAACCAAAGCTTGGAGTAAATTAATCTTTGCTGGGAAAGTGGAATCTTGTATCCTACAGGACCTACAATTAGTTGTATTATTGTAAAGCTTTCATGGCTTCTTTAAATGTAGAGTCTGTGTTAGTGAATCTGATAACAGGCTCAAGGCTCTTGTGTTTTAGAGCCAGTCCAGTTTATTTACTAATGTGCTCGGGCAGCAGTGATTTTGAATGCTCGTTGAAGGGCCGGAATAGTACAGCTTTTCCAGAGACAGAGAAAAGGGCTCTGAGCCACAAGAATTGCTGTGATCTCTAGTACTCAATGATGTTAATATGTGAGAGGTTACCTGCTCTGTGCCAGAGAGTCCATCGCTCCCTTCTGCTAACAGGAATGTGAAGTGTCTGGTACTTACCCAACACCTGACTGGTATCCAGTTGCTCATTAATGTGGCAGAATCCTAACGTATGCAGAAGTTACTGTTGATATGCAAAATGAAAGCAAATTTTAGAACTGTCTCTGCACTTGATTGTGTTTTTCTTGAATTGTCATTTCTGGAATACAGCACTGTGTTTAACAGCATAATAGTATAAGAGCTATAATCAGTTTTCTTCTATTGTTTTCTAAACTGTTACCTCAATTGTCTCTCAATAGGCAGGCACAATCAAAACAGCAGTTACGGGGACGAGTATACAGACTGGTAAGAAGACTTTGTAATTGGGCATTGGAGATGATAGGACATCAGATTTTTTCATTCTTTTTTTTACAATATCATTTTTAATCCCGATTTGCTTTCAGCTACGGTGAGTGGGAATGTCATAGTGAATACTGTTGCTGGAGTCCCCGCTGCCACCTTTCAGCCCATCAACAAACGTCTGGCTTCACCCGTTATACCTGGAACACTGACTGTGAGTAGACTGCACACTAGTTGTATCTCTGGGTTGATTCTGGTTGCACGTTGTATTGGCGTATTCGTTTCCTGCATTAGCTATCAGAAATTCCACTCCTTATTAACTTTGTTTGTCTTGTGACTGTATCAACTCCTCTCCCTTAGCAAAATACCAGAATAAACTGGGACAGATGATCAGACTAAAGTACCTAAGAGATAGTGCTCACTATCAACCATTTTAAAAAGTATTATCTTAGGAAATGGATGATGTCAGTATAACTTCTAGCCTGTAATATTTTATGCTCAATTAATTGTGATCTTTATTTTAAGGTCGTTAAGACTTAGAAGGTTAAGCAAAAAATGACAGGCAGTAAAATCAAACTTCTGTAGGTGAGGGTTTGGTGATCAGCCTGTCTGGCAAAGGTTTAACCAGATGCTGACGGTGAGATAGATTCAAACAGATTCATTAGAAAGATTTGGATTTTTTTGCTTTATTTTCGATGTGTATTTCTAAAACTGTAAAATCTATATCCGGAAAGTTCATAGCTTTATACGAGGTATGAAGACTGTGTGGAATTGTAATGATGGTGACTGTGTTCCTCTTCAGACTTCGGGAGGCACTGCAGCTGCACAAGTGGTGCACACCCAGCAGCGAGCGGCGGCAGCGCCTGCAGCCTCCACAGAGCTGGTGACCATAGCGTCCACACAGGGGGTGCGTGCGGTGACATCAGTGACGGCGTCAGCAGTGGTAACCACCAACTTAACACCCGTGCAGACCCAGACAAGATCGTTGGTGACTCAAGTTACACCAGGTAATAACTGTATGTTTAGGGATTGTTTCCTAGGGTTCCCACAGAATTCTTGAGGTTTGCTTGACCGCTATAGCCCCACAGTATTGGAAGTCTAGATTTGCTGGCAACACAATTAAACAGTGCTATGATTCCTAACTTGCTGATTGTTGGTGCTCTGATTACCTTTTTTTGTCGGTATTTCTGGATAAAGCATTGCAGTAGAGAACTGCTTAGCCCTTAGGGGTTACAATTAAAAAAGATTACTAGCAATTAAGCAGTAAAATATTAAAACTGAGTGTCCCAACTATAAACCATTATGAAGAAAGGAGTATATATTGTATTATTTTTCATCGTGTTTATGCTAATGGGTTGTTGTCTATAGTTAATCTACAAACTGTATTGTAGCAGAACATTCTTTAACCACTTGGTTTCTCAGGTGAAATCAAAGAATTAAATTCAATGTTGAGAGTCCTCAGAGCATTTATTTTTCTTTCTTCTTTCAAAGCGACACCAACAGTCCAGCTCTCTGGCAAAACAATCACTCCTGCTCACTTCCAGCTTCTGAGGCAACAGCAGCAGCAGGCTGCTCAGGTGCAGGTTCCTCAGATTCAGGCTCAGGCACAAGCCCAGTCTCCAGCTCAAATAAAAACTGTTGGGAAACTGTCACAGGTGAGGAAATGTTTCCAAAGAAATGTGGTATGTTATTCTTGTTGTTACTGTAAGCATCACTAGCACTGTGTGCTGTGCCCTATTGGGCTAGAATGAAACGCAGTCTCTCTGAAGGCTTATTCTATGAAAATTTCATGAAGGCAGGGAAGTCTGATAGCCATTTCAAATAGTACTGCTACCACCGCGGGTCAGGATGTAAAGCGCTTACTGCTGCTTACCCACTGACAACCTGTTGTGTTAAGGAGTTGCTCCTCAGCTCTTTGATCTTAAGTAAAGTTTGGCATAGAATGTTTCTTCAAAGCTGCAGATCCATCTCCGTTCTCTTTTCTGTAGCCCTATAAAAGATGGGAAATGAAGAAAGCGTTGTATTTTTGCAGGAGCAGCTGATCAAGTTGCAGAAGCAGAAGCTGCAGCTTCCTCAGCAGCAGGCAGCCCAGCAGACCCAGCAAGGGGCACAACAGCAAGCAGCACAAGTACAAGTGCAGCAGCAACAGCAAACTCAACAACTCACTGCTGTTACAGCACCTCGTCCTGGCGCCGTTCTCACAGGCACTACTGTGACAAACCTGCAAGTTGCTCGTCTTGTAAGTTCTGACTTCATGAAAACAGCTGTAGACACCTTGTTCTCACTGCTGGTTTAAATGAACTGGATGCTGGTTATTCACGTACATCAGTGCCCTTTGTATCACTTAGGCTATACAAAAGACCTCTAACATAAATAACTTTAAATTGTACTTACCAACTGACACCATCTCTGAAGTGTATTAGTGTAAAGGAGAAATTATATTTGGAAGTACTTACCATTAACACTAATTAATCACCTGTTATGTAAAGCAAATATTTTTTTGGCTGGTACAATAATCTTCATTCCTTACTGCTTAGACTCGTGTTCCTGCTTCCCAGCTTCAAGCACAAGGTCAGATCCAGGCCCAAACTCCACAAGCAGCGCAGGTCGCTTTGGCAAAACCTCCAGTGGTATCCGTTCCAGCTGCTGTTGTGTCATCTGCAGGAGTCACTACGCTCCCTGTTACTGTTGCAGGCATTAGTGTTGCTATTGGGCAGCCACAGAAAGCAGCAGGTATGTCAATACACTTGCTAAAACATAATACAGTTTTAAATTCCACTTCCATAAAGGTAGGGTGCTTAAGTATTGTCTTCTGTGGGACTTAGACTTCAATAAACTAATTCAGTGGAGGCTGAACTTCAAAAATGAGGTAAGAGAATTGCACTTACTCCATGTAATCTGGAGGTTAGTATCGTTCTTAAGCCAGAAATCTGTGCGTGAGTGCATGAGCAGATACAGGAGAACTTGTCTTTTGTAACTGTCTCCTGTAGTGCAGACAGAAGTTCTCCTGTAGGAGACTTTTAGATTGTTAGAACACAATCGTAGCTTGCTCATGCAACTCTACTGTCAATCATATCATGTATATGTCTTATTCTTATTAAAATCAGTGGGTCATTAGTGCTCAAAGCTACGCAGATGTATAAGCCTGTAAAAGCATGATCTGTGTTTGCAAGCTGCTTGGGACAAAGCAATAACATGAAGACTCTCACAGTTGTAACTATGTTTATAATTTTCAGGAGGTCAGACAGTAGTTGCCCAGCCACTGCATGTCCAGCAGCTTCTGAAACTCAAGCATCATCAAGCAGCACAGCAGCAGAAAGCTATCCAGCCTCAGGTTGCACAAGGTCAAGCTACTGTGCAGCAAAAGGTACTCACGGTTTGCCCTGCCACTGAGTTTCCTGATGCTTCTGTGGTTGCAAAGCTTTGGCTCTGGGTTGTGGTGGCCCTCCTAGGCAGTCAGTTAATACACCTAGGAGTAGGTCTTAAGTCTGTCTGGAGAGGATTCTCTGTTAATAGCTGTTTGGTGTGATCTCTCATGCCTCAAACTTAATGTAAATTTGTTGGTTTTGTCTTCTGTGTTAAACAACAGAGATTAAGGCTCTCTTTAGTCGCTTCTAACATAACCAAGTGTGGACAATTCCCAAAGACTTTCTCTTTTACATTGTAAACTGTGAAAAATACACTTTTCCCTGAAATGTCTCGTTCTCAAGGGCTTGGCTGTCAGTGAGCCACCAACATGGTTACACTAATGTAGTATTTTGGAAGCCTGTTGTCATATGAAGTATGTCTCCGTGAAAGAGAACCTTTAAATGATTCAGGACACTTGTATAAAGGCATGGAAGTTTTCTCTCCCAGCTCCTTTGGCTATTCTTATTTGAGAGGATTTGCTTCAATAATAAAATGTAATTAATCTCATTAGCTACATACCTGTTCTTTGAAATACACATTTTGTAGTTACTGATGCTTTTTTCCCTTCTGTAGATAAATGCTCAACAGGTCACAGTCCAAACCCAACAGCAGACGTCGCAGCAACAAAAAGTAACCTACACTACACAGCCTGCCATTAAAACACAGTTCCTAACGACCCCAATTTCCCAAACCCAGAAGCCGGGTGGAACCCAGCAAGTGCAGGCTCAGATTCAGGTACAGGTAACACTGTTTCACGCTTCTAAACACTACTGTGATTGGATAACCCTAAAGATGATGGGTGTTGTAACACTTTAGCACCTGCTCATATCAATTCTAGTTACGTATTTGTTTAAATTAACTTCATAAGAAGATTAATTGGTGGTGACTATGTGGCCTTTTACCAGGTCAGAGAAACCAGCTGGAAAGTTTGCCTTTCCCTTTGAAAGAAATAAACTGTGTCACCTCTTCTTATTAGCAACGGATTCATACTGTTTTTACTAAGGAAAATTAAATTGTATTTATTCCTGTTCTCTGGTGCTGCCTCCTGGCCTAGTCTCTAGCAGCTAAGAGGAGCTGATGGTTACCTAATTCTCTGTGTAACTAGATCAGTCTAACCATGGAAAAGGAAGGAGATTAGGAACTGGAAGCCTTACTGTTTCAAAGCTATGTCAAAGATAAGGTAGCCCGTTAGAATTTCTGTGCTTCCTTCAGTGTTATGTATAGTTAAGAGGAAAAAAAAATTACAGTTAAAGCTGAAAATTCTACTTTTCCCTCCTAGCTAAGTATGCTATTCTAATGCTGTTCTAAATTTATTTTATTTACAAAGCTGCTGTATCACTGAGAAGGCCAAGATACCAACTTGCAGTAGACACAACTTAGGAAAGTTTTCTTGGTAGCAGTTTTGATAGGTATTGCGTTCTGCAGCTATTAGCAGATTGTTATTTTGACTAAATCTTTCTTTATTTCATGGTCACTGAAGGTTGCAAAACTTCCTCAAGTGGTCCAGCAACAGGCTACTGTTGCCAACATTCAGCAGATGGTTTCAGTTTCCCAACAGGTATGTTTTGCATGTAGCACTAGAAACCTTGATCCTATTGAAGGCTCATTTATTTGGAAATATGTGTATTTTTCCCTTTGTGCGGTACAGGCAGAATTTCAGAAGGATGTGGCAGTTTCTGTTCTATACAAATGGGTCACACAAAAACCAAGTCAGGTTGCTGTAAATGCTTGAGGCTGAACTTTGGTAGATACAGCGATGTTTTCTTCATTACTGTTGAAGAGCTGAGAAACTGATTTTAAAAAATATTTTCGAAACCTGAAAGAATTAAATATTGGCTTTTTATGATGTGCAGTCCAATAACTGATCTAATGAATACCGAGTTTGTTATACAAAAATTGGGACAAATTGGGAGTTAGAAGTTGTTTAGTTCCAGTTCATGAAGCTGTTCGAAGTGCTTAAGAGAAGTCAGTGGTGTGGTATCTGTTCTAAATGTGGTATGGGAACAGATGGGAGCAGGGGAAGAGAAGGACAGACAGTTTGGTTTCCCTTCAGTTTCCCTTCCCTTTATTTATAAGCACTGTTTAGAACAGCATCTTTCAGATCATTAGCAACAGGCATAACTTAGACTGCTGACTGGCAGGAATGTTTAACTTTGGGCGGAGGATGAAGTTGTTACTCTCGGAAATCTAAGTCAGTCAGCTCTTAATCTGACACAGTTTGAAGTGCAGTGTTTTAGTGTAGAATAAAACCTGTGGCTGTTTATCTTAAAATGATGATGAAGCGATGTAAGCTGACTGGTCACCACCCCAGATATGAATGCTGCAAGGGCGAGGTATGCAGCAGGGAGCTGGTCACCACCAGCTCTGTTATTCCCTGTAGAGCTCTTGGATAATTTTTCAAGGCACGTTAAAGACTGGCTTTCCTGTTTATCCACTGTGTTCTTACCTTCCACATATATTCTGCAAAGAATCTAGGGCATGTTGTTTCATCTGCACTGAGGAGGTCAGTGTTGCAGGCATCCTGTCACTTGTAAGGCTCTGCAAAAAGTGACAGAACATTCTTTCTTACCGAAACCACAATGCCTACATTCCCTCTCTTGCTTCCAGTCCTTGGTGCTCATCCTTCCAGGGAAGAAAGGCCTTCTGTAGAGCGGGAATCTAATGGTTGCCTTGTCATCCTGATGTCTAGGTACAAGCTCAACCCCAAACTGTGACCCTGTCTCAGACCACGGCAGGTCAGCAGCAGGTTCAGGTGATTCCTGCAACAACCGCCACCGCGCAAGTTGTCCAGCAGAAACTGATACAACAGCAAGTTGTGACAACAGCATCCCCCCAGATTCAGGCTCCAGGCGTACAGAATCCAGCCCAGACACCAGCAACATCTGAAGCCCAGAATCAGCAAGCAAAAGTCCAAATGAGGACACCTACTGTCAGATTAAAGGCACCTACTAAGCCAAGCTGAACTGATGGTTAAAACGCAATAACAGGGAAATGCGTTTCTTGTTGGCTAAGCCAAGTGAGAAGCTACTCCAGACATCCAATGAAGTCAAACCACCTCTTTTTTTTTTTTTTTTTTTTAGTTTTAACTGAAGGATTTTGCAACATTTAAACATGAGAACTCTCACGTAAGTTCATTGTGTTAGCAGCCGTTCAGCACTCAGAATCTGCACAGGGTGCGTTCTGCCAGCGTTCTCTGTGCTCATTCAAACCAGACAGAGCAAACATTACTTAGATTTCAGTTACGTCCAGCTTCGCAAAAGTAAACTGGTGAAATGCCATAAGTGTCAGTACAATCCATCTATGTTAGCATACCACAAGCTGCCCGTGGGACCGTGCAGTTCTTTGCTAGAGTTCAGATGTGCACTCGGTGCCCACGCTGAAGCTGTTCAGAGAACCTGGTGTGGTTAACACGAAGCAGCTTCCATCTCTGTGCAAGCTGCGTGCTGTTCTCGCTTGAGGTAGGCACCTCTGGAAGGTCTCACTTACATTTGAAGTGCTCCCTGAAAAGCTTAGCCAATAAATGTGAAAACCTGTAAGTATATGTAATTAAAAAGGAAGAAAAAGGTTCATCCTCCATTTTTGTAAGTCTTTTAAAATGTTTGTTAGTAGTTTTGTGTACAGTTTCCTGAAGCACCCACCCTGTGCGCTCATTCTCATACTTCACTTTAAGATAATGGATACTTTAGGCATGAACCGAGTAAATACTGTGTGATGTGTATTGAAGTGTAGCCTCTTTTTTTGTAGAACTGTTGAGTGGATGCAGCTAAACCAAGGGGCCGCAGCCCTTTGTCACAGCACTGCCCCCAGGGAAACTCCACATCAAGGGCGCTCTCTTGGTTTCCTTCTGCTCTCGCACCGTGTTTCCATGCTCAGTACTTTCTACTCTGCTTTCAGCGCGGGGAGGGGGGGAAGGGGAGAACAGTGACATTTAGTCTAAGACTAATTCTTCAACTGTGTAAAGAGTAAGAGCTAACTTTTGTACTATTTTACTAAAGCTAATGATGAATGTATCTTCAGGTGGGTATTTTGGATGTGAACAGAGCGTGGCCTCTTCCTCCAACTCAGTTTGCCTTATTGTTATGGAGAAAAAAAAGCAAAAAGCTGCACAGAACTGTGGCGTTTTCTTTACTTCTCTTGCATAAATGGAAAAGCTGTTTGCAGACAGCACTGCCTGAGGAATCAAAGAACTCTCGGTGGCTTAAATGGATTTATCTTACCTTTCCTTGGCTGTCCTACTGCACAACGTGTACAACTCAGACAAAATTACAGTATTCCTTTTCTGAGATGGTTTTCAAGTTATTTTGTCATTGTGATCGTTTCACTCTCTGAAGAGCAGAGCCCGTTGAAAGGGAAAGCGCCGCTCCCCGCCCTGCGCTGCCGGCTGGGGGCTCGCTGAACCGCAACGGCAACGCCGTGGGAGCCGCTGCCCGACGCCGGGCACCGTATGTTACCGCAGCCCGAGCCCGTGCTGCGTTGTGCCCGCTGTTACCTTCGCTGCCGGCCGGCGGGGCCGAGCGATGCGATCGCTGTCGGTTCTTCCCTCTGCCGCGGCGCTCGGAGCGTGCCCGGATGCCGCCCAGCGCGTAACGACCGAGCGTCCGTGCTCGGACCGCGAGGAACAGCGATGTACCCCACCTGAAGGTGTAATAACGCGGCCCTTTTGTAGCCCGCCCTCGTTCCGCCGCCCCGCCCCGCCGCAGCTCCCCCCGCGGCCGTTGAGTTCCGGCGGCGCCCGGCCCCGCTCGCTGGGCGGAGCTCCCGTGGCGCAGCATGGCGGGGCCCGCGCTCGCCGCGTGCCTGGAGGCCGTGCTGAGCGACCGCGGCAACGCCAACCGCGTCTTCGAGATCCTGGAGCTGCTGGCGGTGCGGGGCGCTGCGGGGGCGCGGGGCGGGGGGGGAAGCGCGGGACGGGGCGGGGCGGCCCTGCGGCCTCACTCACGGCCCCGCCGTTCCCCAGGCCGAGGAGGAGCAGGACGCGCTGTGTGCCGCCCGCACGTGCCGCCGGCTGTTCGCGGCGCTGCTGCGGCGGGGAGAGCTGTTCGCCGGCTGCCTGCCCGCCGAGGAGGACGTGCTGCGCGGTGAGCGGGGCGGCGGGGGAGGGCCGGGGCCGGGGAAGGGAACGGGGCCGGGTCCCGTCGCGGGGCCGCGGGCTGAGAGCGTCAGCGCCGCACCTTTACCTCCCCAGGGAATTACAGCGCTGAGGAGAAATACAAAATATGGATGAGACACCGCTACAACGACTGCGTGCAGTGCTTGTCCGAGCTGCTGAGCCACGACTCCTTCCAGGTCAAGGTGAGCTGCGGGACTGTTGTTGCGGGGCCCCGCTGTGTAGCAGCAGTCATCGCTCGGTGCTCGGTGCAGCACGGTGGGGATGCTGCAGGGCTCCAACGCCTCGTGCTCCGATCCGCGGCGACATCCGCGTGGTTCTCTCACTGAAGAAGTTCGTTCTTCCTGCGCTGTGCATCCCCTGTGAGCCTGAGCACCGCTGCGCTCGTTGAGGTGAGGGCTTTCTCTAATCTGTGTTTTAAAGGAATCGTCGCTCTGTACCCTCATGAAGTTCGTGGAGCTGGAGGCAGAGTGCCCTTTGGTCGCAGAGCAGTGGAAGGGGATCCTCCCTTTTCCTCGCGATCTTCTGAAGGTGAGCTGCAGAACCGGGATGACCCTGCTGCTCCGCGGCACGCGCTGACTGCGGAGCTGAGGTTTCAGGCAAGGAGATGGGGACGGAGAAGAGGGACGTGGGCTGCGGAGGTGGCAGCAGAGGCAGAGCGCTGCCCTTGCTGGGGTGGTGGTGTGGGAGCAGCTGCCTTGGGCAGGGCCTAGCTGGATTCTTGCGTATTTCTGAAGTGCCAGCTCTGATTTTTGGGAGGAGGTAAGAGGGAAGGTGCTGCCCCTGGTTCAGCCGCTGCATCATTTCTAAATTCTGGCGTCTGTGATGTGAGGGATTTGTCTCAGAGGTCAGAAGCGCCCATCACAGTGGCTGGCGAGCGTTGGTTCAGGGCAGGTGGGACACAGCGCTGCTCACCAGACAGGAGCTGCCCTCGGCCCTCTCAGCTGTCTGCTCCAGCACACAAGAAACTGACTTGCTTTCCTTTACCAACCTTCTGCCAGGTGGTTGTTAACGGCTTAATTCCCATCCACGAGGATGCTTCGCTGCTGATCTCTCGCTTCCAAGAATACATGGAGTATGATGACGTTCGGTACTTTGTCATGAAGGCCGTTACTGAGAGCATTGGACAAGTGATGCAGAAGATAAAAGAGGTAACGAGCTGTGCTGCTGGGATGGGTCTGGATGAATTGTTGCTCTGAAGCACGCACCTTGGTTGCGAAGTGGGGAGGAACTACTGATACACAGAACGATTTAGAAGCAGGAGAAATAAGTGTGCCCATTTGAAGGGTTTTTTTTTTCTTGTTTGTAGCGTACACCAGTTGTGCTTAAGAGTGAAAACAGTGTGAAACTGGAGATAGTTCAAGACATAGACCGCTCATCTTGAAAAACCTCACAGTCAGAGCTCTTGCTTCTGTTTTGCCCAAATCTGCAGTCTGAGAGGCACAGAATATAAACGTTTAATTCTCTGGTGTGTGAGAAGCATCTTTTTTCTTTCATTGGATCCACCTGGTTTGTTAAATCAGAGTTAGTTCAGATGGAAGTCATGTGTGAGGCAGACGAGTAATACCCCAGGACAGGGCAGCGATGGAGAAGCAATACGTAGTACAGCCATCAGAGTTTTCCCTTCCTACATACACTCAGTGCTTGGGAAATGGGGGACTATGGAAGTCCAGTATGCCTTGCCTTGCCTCTGTGGTAGACCTCACTTCATGCTTGCCCCTCTGCTTTTTGCTTATTTTTTAGAGGCCACTGCCGTTTTACCAGCAGAACGTATTTTCCCTCATTTCTTCCATTAACATGCCGAACAAAGAGCGGGACATGGTCAAATTTATGGTGAAGCAAGGTTAGTAAACTCCACATGATGAACTGTGTATGAAGAGGAAAATCTCATCTCTGATTTTTATTGTGTAAAGGCTTTGTTTGTGTTTGCTAATGAAAAACTGCACTTCTGTGAGCACAGTGATTCTGAACAGTATTATGAAATCCATGAAGCTCACTTTGCAGTCAGCTCTGTCACAGCTTTGTATCAATACAAGGAGTCCACAGCAAACTTTTAGCTACCCTGGGTTGGGGAACACTGCCTTTTTCTCATGCTCCTGGTCTCATCTTAACAGCCGGGAAAGGAGTGCTCACTGGAGGCAACAGGGATGCTTTTGAGTTGGAGTAAAGGAATGCCTTCATCTGAATCCTGATGTGTTGCAGCCCACTGGGTAGAGGGAAATCTCAAACTCAAACATCGAGCTTTAACATCTCATGGGAACGTTTATGATCATCAGCTAAATTCAGAAGCTTTTCTCTTAGTACTTTTTGTTAGGCTGCAGGGTGGGAAGAAAACTGCTGTTTACTTTTGGTGTGTCTAATTATGCTGAGGGGAGGAGGGAAAAGTTTCCTTACAAATAAATTTGCTCCTTTATCTGAGAGGGTTGGTATTCTTTCAGTTTCATGTGGGTATTTGTAATAACAGGGATTATTTCAAGGGACTATGTAAAACAAGTCATCTTTTTTTTTAAACATCCGTGTCAAGCTCCATCTCTCTTTTGCCTTTCTTCGTAGATAACCGGGAGGAATGGAAGGTGTCCAGGCTGCAGGTAACTGTCCATTTGGTGCTTCAGAGTTCAGTGTTCTACTGAAAATAGAACTTGAGATCTCCACCAGTGTGTTTATCTCACTACTTGCAATTCTGTCTTAAGGCACACAAGCAGGCGTTTGAGAGAATGTGGCTCACTTTTCTGAAGCACCAGGTGAGTGTTACTTCTGTCACTGATCCGTATTGCCTTCCAGCTGCTGATCCTTAGAGGCTGTGGCCGTCCCTGCATGGCGCTCCTGGAAGGAGCCCTCTGTGCTTCCACCATTAGATGAGAACAGCCCAGTCACCATCTCTGCCGGATTGTTCTGGCAAAGAAACATTATCTCATGTATGGTCTTCTTACTCTCAGCCTTTTTCTCTACCTTAAACAAGTCTGCCTGTAAGGAGTTAGCAGCAGCATAACAACTTGTGTTTCCAAGTTGAATGTTCCCAAGCCTTTTTGCTAGTGACTTTCCCACTGCTTTTCCCTCTGAGCAGCGAGGATGCTTTTAGCTGAGCACCCACTTCTTTGAATGAACTCAGTTGTCAGATGTTGCTTGTATGCTCTCCCATTTGTTGCTGTGAACTGTTCTGTTTTGTCCTGGCACGTTCCATTTGCTTGTGCGTTGCCTTTCTGAGCCGTATGTTGCTGCTGCTCTTGGAGTTCTCATTTCAGTGGGTGTCTGACTGTATTGCTTTATCCTTCACAGCTACCCAGTGGCCTTTACAAAAAAGTTCTTGTTATTCTGCATGACTCCATCCTGCCTTATATGAATGAACCCACTCTCATGATAGACTTCTTGACAGTGGCCTATGGCATAGGTGAGTGAGAAGAGGCTTTTAGCCTTAGTGTGGCTCTGCAGCATGGTACATACAGACTTGGGAGGGCTGCTGGATGCAGCACCACAGCTTTGGGTGGCATGATGCTAAGGGACTAGGGTGAATTCTGTTGTCCCCAAAAGTGAGATGTTTTTACCTGTGTCTGTTGATGTTTGATGGTCCTTGTGTGTTAGAAAGATTATATTTATGAATTTGGAAAGAGCTGAATACTGGAATGCTTTCTTTTCAACAAGGAGCTCAGACAGCATTGCTGATACCCGGGCTGTATCCAGAAACAGGATGTGCAGTTCCTTTGGTAGTGACCTTTCTGAGGAGGCCTTTTCCTTCCCACTGTAGCTTTCTTGAGAAATTAAAGCAGTTTGTGTCTGTCTGTCCTTCTGAACTACAGCTTAATCTTTGCACGTGACCTGTGATCCTCGGGAAGGCTTTGGCTGAGCATGTGCCACCTTACAGCCATCATGCTACCTCTACTTATAGACACTGTTGGTTTTGTGCTATTTCCAGGAAGGTTTAATAACAGAAACAGGTTGCAGCTGATCATTTTATCTATCTATTGTATTGATAGATGCCTGTTTTCTTACAGGTGGAGCAATTAGTCTTCTAGCTTTAAATGGATTATTTATTCTGATTCATCAGCATAATCTGTAAGTAAAAAGAGCATATTGTGTAAAGGGATGGGGGTGTTTGCATTTACATCTTCATGTAAAAAGAACTGAAAAGAATTCTCCACATCTTCAGGCTTCCCCTGTGAGGAAGCCAAGCTCTGCCCAAGAAGCTCAGCTGTTCGGATGCTGAGCTCTTCTGATAGTTTGACCTTTTTTTCAGCTGAGCCTAAATACCCTCTTCTCCAGACAGCAGTTGCTCAGCTCTTGAAAATCAATTTCCATTGATCTGATGGTATAGTGGAACTGTGGTCTTTGGATCCTGTGCCATTTGCAGTCAGCAGACCTGTTTTCACTTCTCCAGAACGGCTGGGCACTGCACCAGCCACAAGTTCACCTTACAGCTTGATTTCAAGTGGTGGCTGTGGAGGCAAACCAAAGAAAACTGAACAGTCACCCACGGCACAGCCATGGTCTGGGGTGGTGTATGATGAACGCGCTTAGACACAGCGTGGTCCTGTTGTACATCGCTAATCAGCAAAGGACGTTGTCTTTTTCCTTTTTGCCTTTTCAATAGGGAATACCCTGACTTTTACAAAAAGCTGTACAGCCTTCTGGACCCTTCTATCTATCACGTGAAGTACCGAGCCCGCTTTTTCCATTTGGCTGATCTGTTTTTGTCTTCATCGTGAGTAGAAACTTCATTGTATGTGTACATACATTTTGCTTCTACTTTTCTGTTGGCCAGAGTCTGTTCTTGAACAGCCTCCCATGTCTGGATTTAATGTAGTCTGCATGCCTGCTGAATTAGATTTGTTTTCTTATTGAGGAAACTGAATCCAAGAGTGTTATTGCAGTGCTGTGTAATTCTTCATGTGTTGTTTTTGAAGATGCACCACACATCCATCTAGTTTCAGAGAGTAAAAATGCAGTTCATTATCTGAGTTTGATCTGCAAATCATTATGGATGTGTTTTGATCTGTATTGCAGTTTGGCTGAAAGTGATGCTTTTTCTCTCTGTCTTTATGAATATGGAAAAGGAACATTTGCAGGCTTTTTATAGACGCAGTATCACAAATCTGTTGATAAATTGATGACCTTTTTGCAGACTTGTAACACTGAAATATAAAGCGTTTGACAGTCTGTCTTGATGTTGTCAATTCATCATGCCCAGCGAAGAAACTAGATAAGCAGCTGGTCATATAGTTGCCATCATATGTTGTAAAATAAACCAAGAATAATGCTCAGCATGAGATATTTAACATCACTCCCCTTGTATTCATAGTGTTCTTTGGAGAGAGTAACAAGACCTGGCAGATGGGTGTACCTTGGGGTGGCTTTGCTGAGCCTTGCAGGTGCAGTGAGCCCTAGGGCTGGAGGCTGAGTGGCTGCAAATTGTCATCTTTCATTCCAGCTCTGCTGACCTGAAGAATGTGCCTACATGAGCTGATTGCTCTGAAAAATTTGCATTTCCACCATAAAAGAGAACTATTCTGCACATTTACATTACAGCAGCTTTATGTTCCCATTACCAGCTGCACTGCTTGCACTAGTCCTGGAATTATTATGTAAATTTAACGCCATGGCACATGTATTAATTAAACCCACAGAACTACATTAGAAAAATATAATTAAGGATGCCTGGCCAAGCACTCAGAAGTTTATAAAATGACTGAATAAAGACAGCAGTGTGAATGACTGCGTACAAGAGCTGTGCTTGGCTACAGCAAGTGTTTGGAGTAGTGCCATGCGTCTGGATTGAATCACAAACTGATTGGAGATTACTCATGCATCGAAAGGAAATGTCCCAAAATTTGTTCCAGACAGCACACAGGATCCTGTATCACTGCTAGAAGCCACGATTCCTTGCTGTATAGTTTCTTTTCACTCCACAGTCCAAAAAGCTGAAGAATCCCGCTGGTCCTTAACCTGATGGGCCGTTTGGGCTGATGAATCTGCTGGTTCATTGCTGGAACTCTGACGTGCTGGTTTCTTCTTCCTTCCCTGTAGTCACTTGCCGGCGTACCTGGTGGCAGCGTTCATCAAGCGCCTGTCCCGGCTGGCCCTCACTGCTCCTCCCGAGGCCCTGCTCATGGTCATTCCTTTCATCTGTAATCTCTTTCGGAGGCACCCGGCCTGCAAAGTGCTGATGCACAGACCGAATGGGCCACAAGGTAAGAGGGAAGGGGGGGACTTCTGTGTTACAGCTTTAGGCAGCATGAAGAGCAGGATCCCCAGAGAGATCCCGGCCCCAGTTCTGAGGTTTAGAAAGAATCCTCCATCCCTTGGCTTTGTGGAAAGCCAACAGGCTGCTCCTCTGACTGTGAAGACTCATCTGCATTGCTCCTCTCTGACGTGGGCCTCTCAGTTGCCCCCCTGCCTCAAAGCAGGAACTAATTCTTGCGATCTCCCTGGGGCTCTGAGCCTGGCACACTGACCCAAGCTGCTTCCAGGTGCTGAGGGCTGAGGGAGCTGTACTGGCCACTGAGCTTGTCTTGTTCACTTCAAGGTTCTGTATTAAGAAATGAGAAAAGAAACTGCACACAGAAACCAGAGGCCTCTTCAATTTCCATCTATAGTGCTTTTGCATAGATGGACATACTGGATCATCAGCAGCCTTGAGTGTTTCTTCATCTGTCTGTGGTTTAACTGACTGGTGTTGAATGCCAGTAGTGGCAGTTCAAAGTTGCTCAAGATGCCCTTGAATCAGACCATTCCAGTTCTTTGTGCTCTTAGAAGTAATCTGATTCTGTAGTGCAAACAACAATGTTTGGGTCATGCTGCAGGATGTCAGCTTGTTCCTGGATCCTGAATGTGTTGGGACAGTGCAGCTTTGGCTGCAGCACTGCTCTAGGTCCCTGTGTTCCCTTTGGTATTACGGACATCACAGAGGAGGTATTAGCTCTGTATCTCTTTCCTTAGACTTGTCAGAAGATCCATATATTATGGAGCAGGAGGAGCCATCTGAGAGCAGGGCTTTGGAGAGCTCGCTCTGGGAGCTTAAGGTATGTCATCGAACAAGGCACATCTGTGTATGGTACTGCCTTTTCCCACCCTTGCTGCTTTCGTGACACAGCTTGGCAGTCAGCAGTATCACTTCCATGAACCTGCTGACACACGTCTTGCAAATGAGATGAATTTCTGGCTAGTCTTTTACTCTGCATCCTTTTCTGTCCTTAGTGTAAGAGGCAAAGGATTTTACACACATGAGAACTAGTGCCTGCTAATTAGTACGAGTCTTGTGAGTACACATCTGACCACGCAGCTGAAAAGTGGGCTGTTACTAGCTAAAACAGAGTAAATAGTGGCAAATGTATGAGGCTTTTTCTTTGCTTTGGAGGGGAGAAAAGAGCTTGCTGAGCAGTGATGGAAATTAATTGGGTACAGCTAGGTCATCCTGTAGAAATGGCTTTTAAAATGCTGGAGAAGATTGCAATGTTCACATTTCACCTGGAACATTTGTAGGGTGGTGTATGAGGGATGAATTAGTTAAGTTACTCCCAGTGACTCTAAAACCTTAGTGGCAGGATTATCACTTTCCATTTAAATGCTGCAAGGGTTTTGTGCAAGGGGCTGAAGCAGCAAGGTGCATGCTGCTGGAGAGCAGGAGCTCAGATGCGGCATCAGGGCTCTGGGAGGTGGCAGAATTAAGTATGCACTGTAGGTATGGCCAGTGGAGGAATCCATCTGTCTTGGGCTGAATGTGAACCTGGTGAAAGGGTGCTTTAGTATGTTTGAAGCATGGCTAAAATCTGTTTTTCTTGAAGCCGTGTAGTAACATGGTACAGCAAACTTGCCTCTTGCTAGAATTAGATGTTCACTGATCACCAAAGGCTTAGTTAGATACCTGTGTGGGAAGCCAGATGGATGTGTGTTACCTTGTACTCATGTGACCTTCTCCTTTTTATCTTGCAGACTCTACAAAACCATTATCACCCAGATGTGGCCCAGGCAGCTGCTATCCTCAACCAGTCACTGTCTGAAATAGAGGATGACATATCGGGGCTCTTGGAGCTCTCAGCTTCTGAGGTAGTGTTGCTGTGCCTTTGTCAATGACTGTAACAAGAGGAAGGGAGGCTACTTCCTGAATGCAATAGCCATGTCTTGTTCATCAGCCTTGCTGCTGAGGAAGGAGCTGGGCAGACTTTTGGTTACTTACAGACAGGGAGAAGGGGAAAATATCTGTTAAATGGCAGAGCATTTGGTAACGGTAGTGGCAGGACTGGCTTGTATATAAAAGGTTTATTGTATCTTTTATGTTAGAGTGAGCACTGGTATCAGCCATGGTGAAGAGCTTGTACTGAATTTTGTCAATATTTTCTCTTTTTGTAGCTTTTTGATAAAGAAATAAAGAAAGCATCTGCTAATGTGCCGCTGGAGTTTGAGCAAGTACGAGGATTGTTTGGGAAGAAAAATGATATTCTTGCAGAGCACTTCACTTTAGATTGATGGAATCTCTTAAAAACACATCTGCACAACTGACTGATCTTGAGGACCTGCACAAAGCTCACATGTTTTGCTGGACAGTTGTGCCTTTGAAATATCTCAAAGTGGTGAAAGCTGGACTGCCTTCGAAAGGAGCGGCCTTCTTCACTGACATTTTCCAGGACCCATGTATGGACTTTCCTTCATTGTTCCTCATGTCTCATGCTTACATGAGGAATGTAAGCCTGCCTGATGTTTTGGAGGGATTTTCCCTCACAGCAGTGTTTTCTGGACTTGTTCACTGTTGGGATCCCAGCCCTTTTCTCCAAAGCTGCTGGTGCTGGCTGAGATCACTAACTGTGCTGACAGACTGCTGAGGAAAAGAGTGGTCTCTGACTGCTGCTTCTGATTTTCAGATGTGTTAATTTCATACAAGAGCCAGCAACTATTTTGTAGTGAGTGACCTCAGTACGTAGCTGGAGACTTCATATTCTAATTATACGTTTTTTATATATATTTTTAAATTCACTTCAGAGAGATGTTTTAGCTTCAATATAGTGGTCTTAACATGCACAGAAAGCTTAGGTTTGTCGAAAAATATCTCACAGATGATGCTCAGTAATTCCATGTGTGATATGTTGCTAATGTTCCTTTGTGTACGTTCATCTCATGCTGGAACGTTTCTTAATTTAAAATACTCATGAGCTTCGGAAATGAGCGTAATCGTGGTGACTATGTAGGGCGGCCAACTGATGTGCAGTGGAAAGTAGTTTAATCCTTGATTTTTGCTTCAGAATGATAAACAGCTTAATGTAGTTTTGCTCACAACCTGCAAGCGTTGCAGGAGCTGTGGCCAGTGTGTATGCAGGTGCTAATTAAGTTTTAACTACCCCACTGATACTAGAATGGCTTTGTTAATTTGGATTTTTCATATGGTTCCAGAAGTCATGCAGAAATTCCCTCTGATAGTGTTTTCCAAGGTGTTAAATGCTCTGCCTTGGTTTGAGATAAACTCCTTGTTAAGAATGCAGATGAACTCACTCAGGACTCTTTTTCTAATTATTTTCACCGACTTATTGTTATCTCATTAGGCTTCAACTCTGCTTACAGTGTTCTGAAATTGCGTTTTGTGGAGGAGAAAAATCCAGTCCAGGGGCCAAGAAAGCTAATTTCTGGCAGACAAATCTGTTTAAATCAGGAAAACCTGTGGCTACCTAACGCACACTGCGTTACGTTTTCTTCATCCAGTTGTCTTTGTGCTTTCCAAAGAATGGACAAGTCCTCAGTGTTGAACGCTCTCCCTCTTTTCCACTGGTACTTTTAATTCCGGTGAGATGTTTTCAGGACTTTTTTTTTTTTTTTTTTTTAAAAAGAACCTTAAAAAGTTCTTGTGGAAAAAGCAAGGCAGTCTCCTCCCTGGCCAGCCTGCTTTCCCATTTGCTGTGGCAGGAAGGCAGAGTAGCTGAGATGCTAACTTCCAGCTTGAGATACCTCAGCTCAGGTTCACCCAACCTGTTTCAGCTTTATAATGTGTCTCCTTATATCTGTGTTGTGTTTATGTGTTTATTTAATATTTTGAAGTGCTCTTACTCTGCAGAAATGTGGACCACATAACTACATTTAAAGGACACATATATATATGTGTATCATCATTTAAACAAAATGATGTACCATGGAAATGTGTGTATATTGAATACCTTCCTCTGCATCTTTTTGTTTTGCACAGATTGGCTCTGTTATGTCTGTCTGAATTTACTGATGGGCAGTGTCATTCTTTTCTTGGTAGTGTTGACGCTCTGGGAATGTTAGGTTTCTTTTTTAATAGATGAATATTAAACTGTTTGGGCAGCAGGCAGTCACGGTCTCCTGATATGGAAAATGAGGGAGTTTTCTGGGGTACTTGTACTTGGAAGAAGGGTAAGCTCTTTCTCAGTGGAGTTCACAGCTTAAACCCTGGATGGCCTTTGCACAAGTCCAAAGACTTCATCCCCAGTCTCTGATGCTGCACTTGCCCAAGCAATGTCCTTAAACCTTCTCTTAGGAGGAGAGAGCTGTAAGCCTCTGCCTGTCCTTGGGAAAACATTCCACCTGGTCTGTCAACGAGCTTTTATCTTTAAACTTTCACCCTCTTCCCCTCAATAGGAGGTATCAGGATAAAAAAAAAAAATCAGCAGTTATAAATATTGAAAGTTTCATCTGCACAGAGTGAACAACCCTTATCAGGCTGCACACCCGCTGCTGCTGTGCTCTACAGGTCTCCACGGACTGCAGATTATAGATGCTTTAATCATAGCGTGTATTAACTGGAAGGCCAGATGGAAGTACCAGGCAGACAGCGCATAAGTCACTCCTGTTATTATTTGATTTTTATCAGTTGTAGGGAGGGAGGGAGAGCTGTTGTGTTTTGTTTTTGTTGTTGTTATTTCAGTGAGCAGAAGGGGTGGTTTTATGAAAATATTGACGTAGCCTGCCTCCCCTGACCTGTTACTGCTTTATTCCCCCACCAGAGGACAGTGATAAGGTCTCTTAGTTTGCAGCGGGCTGCCCTTGGTTTACTTCTCTGAGCTCTCATTCATTTAAAAGCTGTTTAAAGTCATCCCAGCCCAAAGGTAAAAGTTAAAGCCTCTCATCAAGAGCATGATGAGATTCATCTTGTGAGTTTAAGGTCCAAGTGACCATGGTGCTTGCGTTAATCAGCTTAGGTTTTTTACTTTTAAGATATACATTGGGGGATAGAGGAAAATGACTGCAAACAGATGGAAAGTGCATATGCAGCTGGAGATTGGTGCAGGCTTGCTCCAAATACAGGGCTGTCTGCTCGGGGCAGTCAGTGCTCGTGCCTGTCCTCCTCCAGTGCATGGGGACATAAGGCTTGGCTACAGGCTGGCAGTGGCCTCCCAAGAAAGTAGGTCTGTCTGTAAAATAGCATTTCATACCACACATTTGGGCATCTCTGGTGGGTATTTGTAAGTGTCCAACAGGAATCCTTGCCTGTCTCCTTAGCCAAAGCAAGTCCTCCTCTGCTCTGTGGACCTATGTGTGCGCTGGAGGGTTAGTGGCTGCTCCTCCTCTCAGTGTACAGGGGCTGGACACTGAGCTGATAAATCCTGCTTCAGCTTCAAGGGGGCCGGACCCGCGGGCTCCCAAGTGCTCAGAAAGCCAACCAGTTACAGAGTGCTTGGCCTTACCAGCCAGCTGCTATTAGCATTAAGGTGGTCTCCTAGCACTGCACTGCAGCCGTGACCACCTTTCCAACGCCTAGTTTTGAAAAACAAATGAGCTCTTGCATAATTTACAGCCCTGCTCAGACAAAGAAGGACTACAGGATGTCAGTTTGACTGACATCAGCCTTCTCCAGCACTATCACAATCAATATTCATTATCTGAAGTCTACTGGACTTGGGGATTTACTGCTATAAATAAGCCAAAAGTGTCTATCTGGGTGTAGTCTAAGAAGGAACTTTGAGGTCTGTAACGAAAAGGAACCACTTTCCTGTAGTTTTGTAGCCTTGTGCCTGGATTTGGAAAGGAGGGAGAACCGCAACTCAGAGCCAAAGGAAAGAAACAACGGGAAAACTTCAGAGCTGAGAAAGGTGGTGGGGTTAGTGGCTGGCTTCGGACGTAAGTGTCTTGCTTCCCTGTGCTTTCTAGGCCATCATCCTGCATGCACACGAGAGGAGCAGAATCTGAGCTGTTTGGGAACAGCAGCTGCTCGGCAGCAAGCTCTGGCCCTTCTGCTTGGGGATCTGGAGCTACTGGTCAGGCACTGGCACTGTGCTGCGACCCAGCAAGCTCACCCTGTCCTTACAGCTGGAGTGACTGTCAGAGATGAACACTGGCTCTTCACAGGCTGCCAAATTCCTGAGAAATAAACCCTCACAAGCAGGGTGCTCTTGTTGATGATGCACTCACAGATGATGTGTCAACTCCACCCTAGCAGAGTTAAGCCCTGCAGGATCGCTGCCCTGCTGGTATCCCCATTTTGTTGATAAAAGAACAGAGAAAACCTTATCAAAATGAACAGACTGCAGTCCTGCTAACGTAGCTTCACTTGTGCTGAAGATAATTGATGCGTTAATAACACTACACATTATCCACATTGTGGCTGGAGTGCATATGTGAGGAGAGGCATCAATCACAGGTGGCTGTATTTAACTTTCATCAAATGTTGAGGCGGGTGGCAAGGTGCGTTCCTGTGCTGCTCTTGGGGAAAGAGCGTTGGGCTCTGAGATAGCAAGTGAATGAATCATCACCTGCCTTTTGCCTGTATCAGTTTCCTGCAGATAGAGAGAGTGAGGATTTACGTTTCAATTATTGCAGCAGGACACAGGAGATGCCATGTGCTGCCGTGCTGGAAACAGACTTGATGACGAAAACTGCAGCTCCCCAGTGGAAGGCCTTCGGTCTCACGGGCTAGAAGTGGTGAAGAGCCAGATCTCCACCTGTTACTGCAGTAACCTCCCCATGTGGGGATACAGTAAGTGACCCACCCGCCAGCCTGTGGGGTTGTGGGCAGGCCATGGGGATGGCTGCTGGTTATGCACCACGGGGCCTCAATTAGCTGTGTTTGGCTGGATCTAAGGGCCAGCGTGTGGTGATCTTGTGTTTGATATATTAAGGATATCCAACATCTCCATGGGTTTGCTCCAAGCCTCGGTGAAGCCAACAGGAGCTGGAGTGGATCTGCAGACAGAGCCCCTGCTGGTGCATCCTCTCCCAGGGCTTGGCATCCTGCACTTGGTGCATCGCGTGCGAAAGAGTAGTGGGCAGCTTTGAGAAAGCTCCTGTGGAGCTTTTTCTTGTTAAGATGACTCCTGAAGCATCCTGCCTGGCTAAAATGCTTCCTCTGGCCTGTGTCTGGCTGAAGGCTTAGTTTCTCAAAGATATTTAGTAAATGAACTCCTGTGTTCTTTGAGAAGCTGAGTATAAATATTGATGAGAGCTTTCATTCTCTTTCAGCATACCCACAGATTTATGGCCTGATTTTAAGTAAAGCTCCTTATTTCATGCTCTTGAAATAAATTTCATATTTTCATACCGCAGGGATCGTTTTCCAAGCAAAAAATCCTCTGCAACTTCTGTGCCAAAGAGTGGGAGGCTGCAGCTCCAGGTCCTCCTTCCTGGGGGTGCTGCTGTCATTGGTAACTTATGCCTGAGGCTGTGGTCCTGGCAATCTGTTACTGGTGCAACCTGCAGAGAGCAAGATGTGTTGGGGAAGAGGGTGAGCTGATTCTCAGCAGTCAGCGTGGCTGCTCTGCTGGGAGCCTCCTGCGTGGCTCTCCTTGCAGCACCACAACCCCAGGGAGCAGCAGCAGGGCTGTCTCCTGCCTGCACCCCGTGCTCTTCCCTTGTTTGAGGGGGAGCTGCTGCCCTCGGTGCTATTCAGTAGTTTTGCAATTGCTGTTCAGTAGTTTTATCTGCTGACAGTCTCTTATCTCCTTGTTACAAGGCTGTGGAAAAATCTGCTTTTTGAACCAGCAGCATGCATGGTCATGGAGAAAAACAGATTAAATAACTCTTGTTTGAAACCACAAGACAGCATCAGAGAGAAAAGCAGTGTGTTCCTAGCATCAGCCTCATGTCCCACCATGGTGAGGCAGGGAGCAGTGAGGTTGTTTGGTCTCAGATAGGAATCCCGGACTCTTCAGGATAAAAGAAGGGAGCAGGAGCTCCTGATGCAGGAGGTTTGTCTTGCTGGAACAAGCACTTTACCTGGGCAAAATGTGTGGAGGAATTTGCATCATCAGGGTAGTGCCTGGTACTCAGCCCTGGGCTAAGAAAAGGTGGTCTCATGGCCTCTGCTGGCTTTCAAACCAGCGATGGGTGAGAAATCCTCACGTGGATAAGTGATGAGGACAGGGAACATCCAATTAAACACTCATCCCAACCACCAGTAGGAGCTATGTCTTTATTGCTCATAGAACGCTTCATAAAGATGTGGAGCGCTTGGAACGAGTTCAGAGGAGGGCGACTAAGATGATCAGAGGGCTGGAGCACCTCTCCTATGAGGAAAGGTTGAGAGAACTGGGCTTGTTTAGTTTGGAGAAGAGAAGGCTATGGGGAGACCTCATTGTGGCCTTCCAGTACTTGAAGGGAGCGTATAAACAGGAGGGGGAACGAGGGTGGATAGCGATAGGACAAGGGGGAATGGTTTTAAACTGAGACAGGGGAGATGTAGGTTAGATATTAGGAGGAAGTTTTTCACACAGGGGGTGATGATGCGCTGGAACAGGTTGCCCAGGGGGGTTGTGGATGCCCCATCCCTGGAGGTATTCAAGGCAAGGCTGGATGTGGCTCTGGGCAGCCTGGTCTAGTGGTTGGCGACTCTGCACTCAGTGGGGGTGTTGAAACCCGATGATCTCTGAGGTCCTTTTCAACCCAGGGCATTCTATGATTCCATGATAAAGGCTCTCTTGGTGGTTTCCACGGAGTATAGCAAAACAGAACAGACAGCTGGATTCTGTTTCAGCTTCAGGTGTTTCTAACGTTATTCATCATTGCTGTATCTAAATACAATCTTCCTTTGTTTTATTGGTGTTTGGAGTGCCATTATCAAAGTGAGATTAAAATAACTACATAATAAAATTCCAGATTAAGCTGAAACTATGGCAAATCTTTCTGAGCTGTAGAAAGGTAATAGCTAAACTGCATGGACTCGGCGTGTTGTCGAATGACTGTGATAAAACATGTTGATCCACATTATAGTTTTATGTCTGTCTCTGCACAATAACCATAAGTACAGTTCAGCTGCCGCTGGGCACTTAGAAAGATCTCCTTAGAATTTATAACTTGTTGCACATCCTTTGTTTGGCTTTTATAATCCCCAAATAGCTTAAACAAAATACCACCAACAAGCAGGACTGGGGCTGCTCCTTAGGCCCAGCAGCTGGGCTCGTGCAGGGAGAGAAATGCCTCCCTGCTGGAACATGCTGAGCTCATGGTACAGGAACCTCACAATTCCAGGAAGCAGAGAGCTCACAGAACACGGCACCGCTATTGCCTTACTGAAGTGACGGTGCTTGTGTATTCCTTTGATTCACCATTTATTCTTTCAGCTCAGATCAGTGATCCGGCACTTGCCTCTACTTAGGGTATTGATCAATCCAGAATCCCATCTGCCCCTTTGCTGCGAGATATTGTAAAGCTGTTGTGAAGCCTTGAAACGTTTCCGAGGTGTATCGGCGCCTTGTGCTCTCCTCGCCAGTGAGGATCTCAGAGAGCAGCTCTGAGAAGCAGGTTACCAGAGCAGGCATTTGGAGGGAAAATGAGAAATGATTTACAAATGAAGCACCAGAAGATGTGAAAATTAGCTTTTGTGTGTTTGCCTCTGAGTGCCGACACCGAGCAGGTAGGGTCAGGTTTAGCTGTGAGCTCTTAACCTGTGGTAAGATGATATACACTTTCAAGACAAAAAGATGCAATAGGAGTCAGCTGCATGTACATGAGGCCCTCAGTGCTGCCCTGAATGCTGGCTGTGCTGTACAGCACTGCTATGGGCAGGGGACAGCAGGAACGGCCCGCTGAGCGTCCCCTGAGCTCCAGCATGGAACCTGCTATTGCCACAAAGAGGGACTTTAAAGGCTGTGAGCAGGGACAGGCGGAAAGGAAGATCAGAGGGAGACTGCAGCGCTGCCTCAGAGGAGTTTTCCTCCACCCACACAGGAGTGGGAGTGTGCTGTATGAAAAGGGACTGCAGGCGCTTCTGAGGCAGAGCTCTGAATCCCTCGAGCAAAGTTTTCCTTTGAATTAGCCAGGAAAAGTTTCTTCCCTCTGCTCTGAGCTGCCGCAGGGTGCTGACCCTGATCCCCGGGGCTGGACGCAATGTGCTTTTGGGCTGCCTAAAACCATCAGCGTCTGTCAGGCGGAGCTGTCTGTCCTCCATCTCGTGGGGCAAAGCACAGCAGCCACATGCTTCCCCAGCTCCCAGGAAAGCCTCCCTCTCCATGCACCCCTCCAGGCTCCAGCCCTTCCTAATGGCTGTGTTTCCAGCAGACTTCTGAGTTTTGAACATGTGAGAAAAGCCCTCTGTAGGGTTGGATTACTTACAGAGTATAAACGATGCCTGAATGTTAACGCACATTTCAAAATGAATGTTACAGAGAGGATGATAAGTTTGCTAAGTGCAGTAGCACTGCACCAAAGCTGAATTCAGCCTGGGGTGTTTTCTGGCAAATGTGTCACCATCAATCCCTGCATATCGCTCTGAAACACTCAAGTTTTTCTTGACACATAAGCTGTGAGAACCCCAGAAGAGGCAGGGCGCAGGAAACAACAAGGTATGTCTAAATGTTGGAAAAGTAAACTGATCGCTCAGAAAAAAAATCGCCCCGAGGGTTAGCAAGACACCAACAAATACAACAGCAGGCTGGAGCTGCACAGCATCCCTGGAAGATGAGAAGATCAAGCCTGGAAGCTGCTGTCAGGGAAACCAGCAGGACTGAAGTCTCCAATGGCCTGGGACTAATTCAGCCCCTGTCTGTAACAGGCGAGTGATGTGGTGGATGCACTGGCTGAGGAGGTGGATTTGCCTGGCAGAATGTGCATTTTAATTGCTCATTTTCTTTCTTTCTTTTTGTTTTGAATGTGATTTGATTGCGAATTGTGTTTTCTGCATTTGTAATTAGAACATATAGCAGATGGTGGAGGCTTTGGCTGAAGTGATGTAGCCATTAAAATAATTCATGCTACCCCCTGATAGTTCGCTGGGAAAGGGGTGTTCTCATGTGAAAATACCCTTGGAGGTGCTCTACTGGAGACACCCTGTTTAAATAGTGCTGGAAAACGGTGGAAATCAGCAGAGCCCCACTGAGCTCAGCATCCAGGCTACAGCACAGCACCTGGGAACCTGTTCTCTGTGGAAAGACTGATTTGTCCTTGTACAGGTGAGTGATGTGCAGTAAGAACGTTGAACTAGAGCCTCAGAAGAAGGGCAAATCTTGATAGTATTTTTGAAAAAGTGAGGAAAATTCCCAAGGATTTGCTTAAATATATTTCAGACTTACTTTCAGGCTGGTCCTCTTTCGCTGGGCATGCTTCCATCCCTGCTGGCTGCAGCCACGCTTACCTGCACACTCCAGCTGCTGCCCGGGAACAGTCACGGCCTTCTTTGTTCCTTAACACTGCTCTTCCAGTTGTAGATGTTATCTAAAAACAATTAAAGAAATATATTTACTAACATACGCACAGGTATCGTTTAAGACAACAAATAACTAGGAAAAGTGAAACGGCAGTAATTCACTCCCATTTTTCCCCTGATGTTTTTGAATGCCTCAAGTTTTCCTCTTATGGTTTATGATGTTATCACGCTCCTGTCTAAACTACTACCTTAAAATACGTTCTATGGGGTTATTTTCTCCATAAAACACTGGCAATAATAATTTCCCCTGTAAAACCTTCAGTTCCTTCTTGCACTGTAATTTTGGATCTGCCAAGCCATCTGCACATATTGTTGGTGAGCACCTTGCAGGCAGGCAGGTACCTGCTGTCCCCACTTACCACAAAGATATTCCTCAACTTAATTAAAATGAACTATTTTTCCTTAAGGTGAGGAATCCACCTGCTGAAGGACTGAGGAAGGAAGGAAGGAAAGGAGCCTTGTGTGGCACCAGCCTTAAGGTCTCTGATAAAGGATTCTTCCTGTCATGTGGCAGCTGAGGCTTATTTATGGGAAACAGTGAAGTTCTGAATCCAATTCTTAAATCTTGGTAGTATGCCTAACATGCCTAACGAACACTCCTTCAGCTCCCTGCACATGAAGGCAATGCTTGCCCAAGACAAAGCAGCCTTTTCGGCTCCCCAGCGTTTGAGATGTTTGCGTCTAAAGGCCAGGCAGGTGACGGAAGCTACATGGCCTTGTGCCTATGCTTGATGAGGTGCTGAGGCACACGGCAAAGAAGCTGGGCAGCAATTCAAGCAGTTCAATCATCTCCCCTTCTGGTGGTGGAGGGGGATGGAGGCAGTCGGTCAGAAGTGAGGTAGGCAGCTGGCAGAGCTCACTCTGCTTTCGTTCAGTCCCGCATCCTCAGGATCTGCACCTGGGATCACTGTGCAGGAGGAGACCAGAAGATAGGGAGCAAAAAGTGCTCATGTACCAAGGGAAAGCTCCATTGCTAGCAGCAGTATTTTTAGGGGTTGCATAGCTAAAAAAGAAAAGAACTATTTCCATGAAGAATCTTTTGATGCTCATTATGTGAAGGCAAGATGGCAGATTTTTGGAAAGCCTGGCACAAAGTGCAACTCATTTCCCAAAGCCTGACAACCAGACACTGCAGCTCTCATTCACACAGGGAGCTGTCAATGTCCCATTGCACCTCGATGACCAGCACATGGAGAACCCTCCTTAACTGCTGTCCTAGCGCTAACTTGATGGATGGATGCTTCGGTGCTGGCTTGGACAGCAACCACTGCAGGCTTTTCCCAGCAGTACAGGTGGGCATGTCCAAGGGTGAGGTTTGCTGTGTTTGTTCCCTGTACTGCAAGGTTTTGCTGTAGGCACATGGCAATTCCAGTGGGGCAAACTGCAGGGGAAACTGGCTCCAGCACCGAGCTCTCCATGCTGTGTTAAGTTCATGTAGGCAGCTGCAGTAAGGCATGTGCTTGGGGCAGGTGGCAGTGGTTGAGCTGTTTCCAAGAAAGAGTTGACAGAAGCACAGCACGTTGGCTTTGTGCTCGGTAGCAGGTGCTGCAGGCCATGCTTCTTTCATCCTGCTATATCTCGTGCAGATGTTCCCCAGCATTCTTTGCAGGCTGCTGCTCATCTATGGCAGTGTGCCCCTGGGAGCACCTGTGCTCGTGCAGCTCCTCTGCGTGAGCTGTACCAGGGCTCCCCGCCTGTTACAAGGCTCTGCTTTTCTTCTTTCAAAACTTATCTTTCTTCTTTGCTTTAAAAATAAAAATTAACGTGCTGTTCATCTTTTATTTCCTTCTCATGCTCCGAGCAGTGAGTAATTAGAGCTACATGACACTGCAGAAATTACAACAATATAATATTTCTACAGTTAAATCTGCATAAGTATAATATCTTTGAAAAATAACGAGCTCCTCTAAGAGAAATTAATTATCCCGTCAGGACAGTCATTACTCTGAAGCAAAAGCACTCAGGTTTCTTTGCTTGCTTTTATTTTGAGGATTTTTTTCCTTTTAAGTGAGTATTGGCCACATACTCCAGCCCTTTTCTCTGTGGCCAGAACATAAATAATAATATTAAGTGATATAAAGTCTATCATGGAGACTTTTACGGATCTCATGAGAATATTAAGGATCTTCAAAATCAAGTCCAAGTGCGTTCTGCAGATCTGTTTCAGTGGCTATCTATCATCACTGCTCATCCACTGGCTCAGCCCATCACACCTCCTTTTCTTGGGTTAGTTCTTTTTTTGTGAGTTGCTGCTGCTTTTTTCAACGAACAGGACTCCACTTATCAAAATAAGCATTCATTACCTGTCTGGGCTCGCATCATATTCTCCATCCATGCTCAAGTCATCATATTGAAGACAAGACTTCTATTTCAGGACGGGATGCACAGCTGCTCACGGTGCGTGTCCACATTTGACATCTGCGCGCAGCCCTAGAGAGCCAACCTGCAGCAGCAGGCATGACTGCAGCCATGCACAGCACACATGGCTTAAATCACCAGCAAACCTGTATGATTGTATGAAGGTAACTTAAAAAAAAAAAAAAAAAAGAAAAGAAAAAGGCAAGAGAAAGCAACAGCAGTGCGTAACCTCAGTGCTTCCAGCGGACTGAGGGGGTCCTCCCCACAGCCAAAGCGTGCTGTCAGTTTTCAGGTGTGCTTGTGAGCACTTTTGCAGTCGTGGGGGCTTACAAGGATTCTGGCTGAATCCTTGACAGCTCCAAGTACTCGGTTAGCCTTCGTTTTTCTGCTGAACCTAATCAAAGATATTGTTTGTTAAAATCCTATTGTCTCCGCAGCGAAGAACAAGGATGAGCTCCTCTGTGGTGATTTAACACATCCGACAGTTCAGTGTAGAGATTTATTACGGCCAGAGGAAAGTGCAAACACGCAATGCCCAAGTCATTACTTTTAATTTGCCACTTCTTTAAAAAAAACGTATGCACAAGGCTAAAGCCCAGGCCTTTCCTTACAGCTCAGTGTAATCTCTTGTCAGCCACGGAACACAGCAAAGCATAAACCTGTGCCCTTCCCTTCAGAGGAAGGACAGGAAGATTTAGCCCCTCAGGCATTCAAAGGCAGACTACCACGCTCCTGTCAGACAAGTTTTCAGACTAGAAACTGACCTAAAACAATGGAATTAACCAGGCCTAGTGGTTTAAATTACCAGTTACACCTGGGATCCTGACTGAGAGGT
Organism: Numida meleagris; assembly: GCF_002078875.1. NCBI lineage: Eukaryota > Metazoa > Chordata > Aves > Galliformes > Numididae > Numida > Numida meleagris. Next base: position 2,694,853 of record NC_034422.1, on the reverse strand, counting down.
TATGGCAAGAGCCCACAGAAGAAGTTAACTAATTAAAAAGATGACACACTTTTTATTTTTCTTTCTTTGAGTAATGAGCTTTTTCTTCCGAAACAGTTTTATTAATGTGTCAGGGACTGCATCATAATAAATAAAGCACAAAGATAAGTGAGAGAGCACTATCAAGAAATGCAGTGATTCAGTCCCCGTCTTCCTCCCCCCCAAACTTTTCAACTGCTTAACTAATCATATGCCATTGTTATTTGCAATGTTGAAACTCTTACATGACACAGTTGTAAGTCAATTAAGAAAATGGCTTTAACAGTTAAAGATGGTAAAGGCAGCATGTGCTTTTCCATCCTATATGGGTGGGGCCCACAGCACCCTGATCTAGTAGGTGGCAACCCTGCCCATGACAGGGGCTTGGAACTGGATGATCTTTAAGGTCCCTTCCAACCCAAGCCATCCTGGAATTCTCTGATCTGTGCCCAAAAGAGCAGGGCCCTGTCTTAGTTTGCCTGCTACAAGCCAAGGCCCAAGTCTCAAACACAACCCCACAGCAAAGCTGCTCTGGGAGAAGAGAGCATCACCACCAGCTGCACCGCTCAGCAGCCTCATCCCTGCTCCCATCCAGCGGAAGGCACGGAGCTCATCCGATCGTTCCAGTCATTGTGCCACGGGAATCACTGATGGATTAGCAGACGGCTGACTTTCAAGCGAGAGAAATTCTTTGGCAACCAACAGAAGCCCGTGATTGCTTTGGAAATCGCTGAGGCAGATAACTGGTATTACAGTGCCGCACAGAGAGCTTGTGCTACTTACACTGCGGCTTAATTAGTTATTTCCGATACGGCAATACAAATGGCTCATGTTGTGAACCACCTTAGCCCCCCGCCTCTGTTTTCAGGCGTGTCATATTTGTCTTTGTACTGTACATCAAATGAAGCAAGGAGAGGAGTCATACATATAATTTGTAGCATCAGATCTTGGCAGGATCCCAGGCTGTACCTCCACTGCGCTCAGTGCCATCATCCACAGAGCAGTCACAAGGAGCTGAAGGGCAAGGACACTCCTTTCTCTGAGGGTCTGTGTCCTCTTGTCCTCCAGGCTGAGCTGATGCACTGAAATCTTACATGGCCTTTCCAGTAAGAGGCAAAATGTTGCTGTTGCCTTTGATTATGTTTTGTCTCAAAAAATTGCTCTTGTTTGTGCCTGTGATCTCTGGACACCTTTTTCCTGTAATTCTGCTGTGACCTTTTCACCGACCTTCCAGGAGTAACTTTGAAAAAAAGAAACAAACCCAAACCACAAAGTTGTAAGGAGCTGTTTTCTATCTTCTGCCTTCAGGGACCCTTTCTTCCCCTCCAGAAGCACACGCCTGCCTTACAGGCTTCAAATCCCACTGCAAAATCAGAAGAAAATGGCCAAAGCCATGGGTGGCAGATAGCTTTGGGCAGAGCACAGGCACAGCACAGTCTCAAAACAGTTTGCATTAGTGAGCAATGTGTATTTTACCTGTGGGAAAAGTCACGCCTAAATTTCTGTTCAGAGTTATCCCTGGAGAAGTGACAGATATCTGCTGGGGCAGGAACTGGAGGCAGTACATCAATAAGAAGAGGAAAAGGAGAAAAAAACACCCCTGCAAATGAGCCGAAATACTTCACCAAATGTGAACACACTAAAATCTTTGCTCCAGATGAAATGTTGAACACAAGCTCACAGGAGATTTAAGAACATTTTTCAAGTGCTATTGCATTATATGATTTTTTTTTCCAGACCTGGATCTTGGAAAAGGAAAGCTTTTGAATGGTATTTCATTCTCCCCCAGAATGAAAAAGGTACGTAATAAAAGCTTCATAAGATCACCTGCTCTTATAACATATTTGTCTCCTCACAGGCTGTATTTTCACCACCATTCCAGTGCTGAGGTGTTTGCTCAACCCTTGGCTTTTGTTACCAGCAGTGAAATACAGCAAAGCCCCAGTCTCACTACAAGAGCCCTTATGTTTGGTGTTCAGTGTGCTCTCACCCTTCTAACACGCTTCTTTAGCGAAGCTGCATGCAACCAAGTTTAGAAATACCACCATGGCAGCAGCACAGTGAGTGATACCAAAGTGACTGACTGACCAAAATTGGATGTGTTCTACTGCTGCTTAACTACAGAAATTCAGCTATGTATGTATGCTTGGGTTTTTTTTTTTTTCCCTCTTTCTTTCCAGATTTTAAGGGTGTTCATTGCAAAGACATTGGAGGGGACGCATTTCCCAACCACACACCTGACCCCTACGTTCAGTTTTCTGAAAGCCCACCATCTGATAGTCCCAATCCCAGTGCGGTACATACCTCCAAGCCAGGCTCAAAGCTCTGGTGGTGACACAGTCACTGGTATAGATAATTTGGTTCCTAAATGTTTTCTTTGTGCATTGAAACAACATCTTTGAGCAGTTTCTTAAATGTCATTTCTTGCACTACACAAAGCGGGCAATAAACAATAAAATTATTCACCTTGAAGAAACCATCTGCTGTCATTAAGGACATCACCACTTTTTTTGTTGCTTTGAATGGTCCTCTGAGAGGCTCCAAGTGTCATTAAAATGCTATGTTTGCCATTGTCTGTGTGCCAGGCTCATTTTGCTTTAGAAACAAAAATGATGATGGGCAAAATAAGCAGAAATTTCATTCTCTATTAGTTTCTCTATTTCATCTATTTTGTAAATGTCTTTTAAAATGGTTGGTATTTGGAATTATTATTTGGAAGCCGCATCAGAAGCACTCAGCCCTTGGATGTGCAATGCTCTGAGCACACTGCTCTGACCCAGCAGTGTGCTCTGCAGGGCCTCAATGCTTGCTCTCTGCTGGCTCAGTGCCTCCCCCCCCCCCATTTCTCAGCACCAAGCAGACCCACGTGATATGCTGTGCAGAGAAGCTTGTGATGCTGAACTGCAGCAAAGCATGGTTAAAGTTAACCCAGGGCCATCTGTCTCCATTTGCCTCATCTACTCAATCATAGATGGAGAGGACACAGTCATTTGCAATGAAGGTTCAGCTCCCTTCCTCCTCCACACTCCTCCCATGCCTGCAATATACGTGCTCACTTCTTTTCTTGGATCTGCTCCATTGTAATGATGGCATGCCTGACAACGGCAGCACATCCCTCTGCACTGGGAGATCCATCATGGCCTAAAGAGGATTTGTTGCCTGTTCCCTGGGCCAGCAGTGCAGCCTGGGCGCTGCAATAGCCAGCCAAAGGCAGGCAGAGCTGGTCCAGCTCCCTGCCACTCATCTCCCAGACTTTCTTGCTTCTTTAGCAGGGTTTAAAACAAAAAGCTCAGCAGCTCCCCCCTAAAACTCCATCCCTGCTTCATAAAAAGACTCGAGGCTCAAGACAGAAAAATGGTTCAGGAAAATCCATCTCAGAACTGGCTGTTGCTGTCCAGGACAACAGTTCATGGGAGGTGAAGGTCATGTGCAACTGCCCTAAAGACACTGCAGCAGCAGAATGCCTCCTGGCACAGGACTTGGCGTGTGCACGCTCAGAAGCTGGACGTACTGCGGGCCTGGGGGGAGGATCCGAATAAAGATCAGTCTGAAAAAAGGTCAGGTAAAATGCTGTTCTCTCGAAAGAACAAAGGTTGAGAGCTGCATTCAGAGCAGGCTGGGAAAATAATGGGTTTTAAAAATAAAGCTTTCTTGTTTTAAATGCTACATTGTCGGGGACATGTTATTTTCCTCCTAATGAAAGCCTGGAAGAGCAGATCATTGAGACAATAGGCTGTGCCTTGCAGGATTCAACCTTAGTTGCAAGGTTGTAAGGTTTATTTCTGGAGGTTAAACTTACAATAAAAAACTTCCCAAACCCAGCCAACATAATGAAAAGCAATCAAATGTTAAGAAAAAGCAATCACATCGGAGACAACCCACTGTTATTAATATAGCTGAAACCAAAGGCTAAGGTCTGTCAGCCTTAAAAAATAAAATTAATTTTTTCTTAGCTCCACTGTCTTTAATTGTTCCTTCCACCAATCGAAGCGTTACAAAAACATAAGGAAAAACTTCAAGTCAAACCGAAGCTTCTCTTAAAATGAAATGCCATAAAACCTCAATAAAGGCAGCTTGGGATTCTAGTGACATCAGTTTTGCTGTTGTGGTTTCTGATGTCACAGCATCCTTTAATGGGATTATTTCTGCGTGTTTCATGACCCATTCATTATTGTACCCATATTGTAGACTTCGTATTACAGTCAACAATAAAAAATACCCTTGGCAACCTCCATTACATTCTGCAGTTAATTTGCGTTCTCGCAAAGTGCTCATATTTACTATGAATGATAATCATACATATGCATGAGACCTTAAGTGAAGGAGAATGTGCTTAGGAGCTAGCACAGTGGGAGTTTTGCCTCGAAGAGATGTCAAAATCAGTTCACTTTTGTTACATATGAGTAATTTAATTTCTTCTACAGTGTTATTAGGGCAAGAATGAAGTAACGTTCTTTGGCATAATTGAAGCAAATCCCAGCAAGACAAGAGGATAACAAAACCTTCCCATCTTGTCACGTCAAATTCTTACCTACTCTGTAGTGCACACAGACACACTCTTTGTGTCGAATTAAATTATCCCTTTGAGTTTATTAACTTGTCATGTCCCAGGACCTTTGGCATATTTACTGCTGGATCTTTAAACTTTCTTCTTTCTTTAGTTCACTCCCGCACAATTAATCTCATTTTTGCATCAGACTAGAAATACTAGTGGCATTCAATCCTTTTTCAGTGGCTTCTCTCGTTAAGTCCTTAAATACGTTCTCCATTTCCAAAACTCCAAAATGAAACGCATAGCCAAGGAGTCCATCTACAGAAAGAGATGTGGGAGACTGACTCTCTCCTTTCCCCCACAGCTCCTGCTGGAGCAGAAGAGGCTGCTCAGAGACCACAGGCTGCAGCCATGTCAGCCCCATGGGAGCCTGGAGCAAGCTGCTGCAGAAACCAGCTGCTGCTGCCTCTCCGGGTGGGCTGCTTCACTGATTTAAAGCTGACACATCCCCTGGAGCAGAAATTGGAGCTTTTTCAATGCGACATGCAAGTCATAGGAAAATTAGTTATTTGTAGGTTAGACAGGCCATAGCAGCTAAGTCATGCAAGACTTTGTTGTTTCTGACTGCAGTATTTCTGATATAATCAGAACAAAACTTCTGTGGAGTAAGTAGCTTTTTTTGCCTTGTAAAAGAGCTTGCTTCTCAGCTTTGCAATGGAAGTACTGACAGATGGCTGTCAGGCAGGGTTTCTCAGTGGTCAAAGTAAACCTTGCAGGCCCGAGGTCACTTGGATGTACCTGTGACTATTTAAAGCTCTGAATTTACCATATTTGGCTCTAATGGGAACTGGAGTTGACCAATGAAACATTTCATATCTGAACCCAAGAAAGGCAAATTTTGCGTATGACAATGATCCATTTCAGGCACGAGGGGTGGATAAGTGCTCACCTGTATCCCTCCTGATTGCTTTCTAAGACATCTAGTACAATCTGACAAAAGAAATGTCTGATATTTATTTGATACTTACCAAACTCAAAGAACACACTGCTTGGAATGCTCCAGCATGGCCAAGGCATATTTAAATGCTCAGACTCTTGCTATCCTTGCTTGAGATCTTGAGATTCAGCTGTGCTCTTCTGTTACTGCCATCCCTCTTATCTCATCTGTAAAACAGGAACAAATACTTTTTATGCGCCCGTGTAAAGCACCTGAGAGCATCATAGGAAAGGTAACGTGCATGTGGATTTATTATTGGGTCTACTTATACGATGCAAAGTAAAACGACAACACATAAGCATCTTCCAACAACTCATTTTTGCACTGCTTAGCCTGAGGAGATCATTATGCACAGTTGCTCCAGAGAAAGAAAGCTTCAGCGCTCTGAGCAGAGCATGCCCTAAGGAAGAATGCTCCGAGCACCAGGCTCAGGGAAGCCTCAGCTTACAAATCAGCTTATCTCACCCATGCACAGGGTAGCCTTTTTCACATGGTATTTTAAACACTCTTCAACTTGTGAATTCCTGAATCTGTGAGATAAAAGCAAGTCACTGTAGGATGAACCTCAGCTCCCTAGAAGTGCCTAACAAGAACGGAAAGAAACAAAATGAAGGAGATATTTCCCAGATATATCTGGGGGAGCCACAGATTTCTTGCAGATGTTCTATGTCTCATTTGTCTTATTCTTCCATTTTGTATTTGTTTTTAATTGCTCCCTTGAAATGTAACTCTCACATATCTGAATTGCGTGACTAATCGAGAGAAGTGGCAAATAGCTGTCATTTCTAGAGGAAAGCAGTAAATACACTGCAGTAAAAAAATAAAATAGAATATCAACAAGATTTATTGAAATTTCTTATGGTGATAAATCCACCATACCCAAAGGAGAGTAAATAATGGATATCAGTACCACCCTTTCTTGGACTTAATGGATGCTCCATCTTTTGGGATTAGATGTTTTCAGGTGCTCAGGATCCCTCCATTCTTCAGCCTTTCTGCAGAGACATTCTGCCAAGCACAGCTATGGGTACCGCTTACCTACGGGATGCTGAGCTGAGCCATGGAGCTCATTCTGCATTTACCAAAGGGCACACAGGAGATGTGTGGAGCCACTACACCAGGGTCCATCAATAACATCACAGTTTGAAATATACTACTTGGCACAGGTTTACAGCATGGCTAGGTCTTCTTGGACAAGATGAAATAACACTGCATTGTGCTTTCATTACTTGCATATAAGCTGATGCAGAGACAGTGGGATTTTTAAGGCTATAAGAAGATATAATCACCTAATCTGATCTTCTGAATCACATGAGAACACCCACAGGTAATGGCCATGGCTATCTGATGCTGGAAGAATGCAGCAAAGGTATAATCTGTGTTTGTGCACTGCGGTAGACCACAGTTGGTGAAACTGAAATGGGAACTCTTGAACTCTTTCTCTGCTAGATATGGGATAGAAAATTTGCCTACTGGCCTGTCTAGGTGAAGCTGCATTAAGCTAAGCTGTAGATGAAATTATTATTGTATTCATTGCAAGGGCTGCTATGACAACAGATGAATGCTGCAGGTAATTTAATTACGTTTCTGTCATCCCCTCTGCCTTTCAGGAGACAATGCAGCAGCCAATAGCATTTTCTTTTAATTTTGCAGGTGGCACAAAAATCGCATGTCAATTTCTCCTCCAGAGGGCCTAACAAGAGCACTTCACTTGAGTCATGAAACATTATTTAAGTACCTTGAAGGATTGCTTGTGCTTTCTCCCAGCATCTCCAATCCAGCGCACTTTCACCCCACAGTCTCAGTGGCCGCACTGCGCAGTGACGCTTTGAGTCCATCCTCTTGTTTGCGGCTGTACGACACTCCCGTGGGCTGAACCCTGACAGCGGCATCTCCGTCTGCACAAGGAAAACAGAAATGCTTTTACTGAAAACAAAGCAACAAAGCCCAGCTCAGCCCAAAGCCAACAAAGCCCTGTGGGAGCAGAGGCACCTTCGTGTCCAAGTCGCGCGGTGCCAGAGGACGGCAGGATGCAGCAGTGGGTGGCTGCCAGCAAGCACGGTCTCCTTCTCCACAGCGCAGGGGATGGTGTGGGTTAAGTAGGAGTTTTAATTACATGACAGAGTTTTTAATTAACTCTGTTAACTCTTGGAGGCATTTCTCCAGCAACAGCAGGAGGGGGTGGCAGTTAACGCTCTGTGCTGCGCCTAGAGCTGTGCTCCAGCAAAGCATCCTCCTGCCCTGCCCCTACCCAAAGCACTGTAAAGAAATAAATGTGCGAAAATCAGCGCTCATCTGACAAAAGAGAGCTGAGAAAGCCACAGTGCCAGGCGGCTGTCTGCACCCTGCACTTATCTTTCACGTCTCAGGTGTGCTTTGGAAATGAACACCACTTGATCGTATTAATGGGAAAAAGTGCTGGGAGAAGGAGGTGAGAAAAGTTCCTCTGTGATTGTGAACTGTGCAGCTGGGGAAGGAAAACAACTGCTTTAAGGACAAAGTATCGACTGCAAGAACAGGGAGAAGTTAATAGATATTGACTTGCACTTGCTGTAAGTAGGTCACAGCACACCGGCATGCTCTTCTCTGAGGCACGGTGAAACACAAGTGCCACAACAGGTAAACTTTTAGTGTTACATGTATGTCATGCCTGCTGGAGAGAGTCAGTATTTTCCCATGCAAAATCCCTGACATCTGCTGCCAGGTGAAACCTTGCTCTACAGGACAGCACAGACGACAATGGGAGCGGTGGGAGCTCGGCTTGGCTTGAGCAGTGATCTGCACCTCCCCAAGTCTGCACAAGAGATCATTCAAATAACCCTTTAATTTACATTAATTAAAGAAGGAACATCACAATTATCTATTGTTTATCTAAGGAAACTGTGTGGGGAGAAATCCTTCCATACCAGAGCATAAATTCAGTCGCTATGCAATTAAGTCATAGTTACATGGCTACAGAACAAATGTGCAACAAGATTCAGATAGCACGTGAAGGCGATAAGAAACACCCAGGCAGCTCAGTGGCATTGAGGAAATTAGCCACACCAAATTAGATATCAATGAACACATTTACCACCATGTAAGTTATTAATCTGAGTATAAACTGAAACTTAATTATTTTTACAGAGCTCTAACCAACCCGTATTAGGGATTTTTAAAAGATTCCTACTACTCCACAATGCTAGGTCTGCGATGCATTTTGTGGCACTGAAAAGGTACAATCTCACTGTCTTCTCCCCAGCATCTCCTTCAAATGAAGAGAGGAAGGTGGAACAGCAGCGAAGAGCCTGGTTTGGGTCAGCAGCAAGGCAGCTACAAAGCCCTGAAGGGAGGTCTTGGGAGACTGGGATGCTCTTCTGATCTGAACAGCTTTGTGCCTTGATTCCTCCTCTGCCGTATGGAGATAATTTTACTTCCATCGTGAAGGGCTTTGAAATGGCCCTGATGAAAAGCTCTACAAAATGCCAAGTTATTATTCATGCTCATCCATCAGGTTTGGTGGAGTCCTGGCATATTTAGTGAACATGGGAGACACTGATAGTTCATAATTCAAATTCATGCTGGATTCTTCTCAAAGGAATAACAAAATCGAGGGTGATCTGGTGAACGGACAAATAAAGGTTGAATATAATTCATGAATTCAAGGAAGGAAACACCTCTGAACTAGTACCTGACAAAATTCCCAAGGTGAGAAGAAAAGCATGAAGAAAAGAATCACTGTGCCTTTCGCACACACCATCCCCAGAGCTCCAGGAGGGAATAAAAACTGGGTCAGTAATGCCTTCCGTTTAGGAGACAAAGGAATTGTGCCCTTTCATATGTAGCAGCATTAACCAAGGATAAATTCAAGTGTATACAAATATACAGAGAGAAATATACACATACATACATATAGCTAGAAAGAGAAGGTACATGATAAAGTGATCAGAATAACAAGTTCTGTTTGAAGGCTTTGCAAGCTGCTCAGGTCTTCCAAGTGAATTCCAATAACAATTTGCATATCTACCACACTGTCCTCTACTCTGAATACTTCAGAAGTAACTTGGGGTTCATTAGCACTATTTTTCATATCTTTCTACTGATACAGCCAAGTTCCCTTAGCAACAGAAGTCAAAATGCATAGGTCTAGCAAAAGAAAAAGCATAATTAATGCATTTTAAGAATGACTAAAACTGACCTAAAATAGCCTTGTTTTATATCTGCAATTTGAAGCTTCAACATCTTGGGACTTTCAGAACCTGCAGCCACTTCTCTACATCTCACTGAAGGGCTTGGCTTTGTTCTCAGTGGTATTCAGTTCCTGGTCCAGACGCTCAGATGAAATAAAATGGTTTCACTCTATTGTCAGGGGATCTCTGATCAGCACCAGATCTCCCCACTGCTAAGGACACTAGGCTCATTGAGCTCCTGACTCCAACCGTGTCTTTAAGTCCCCATTCCCCCCATTCCTACTTTGCCTGTTGGGATCTGGCCTTAAGTGACCAGCTCTGTTCATGGGGAATCATAAAATTCCACCACATGCAGCCACAATCACTCAGGGTCTCACAGCCCCCTTGTCATCCCCCCCCCCACCTCAAGAAACAGGACAGTGCTTGCCAGAAAGCCACGTATCAGGTGTTAGAACAAGAGCAACTCAAGGACTGCTGTTCCTGGCTGTAGCAGGTCTCATCTCTCCCAGATTCACCTGCTCATGTCATTCTGTATCACTCTGTCACAAGAGCTTCTGATAGCAAACTCTCTCCTCTGGCTTTTTTCCTTCTTTGGAATTATTAAAAATTTCCACAGCAGCGGACATGGCAAAATGTGACTGGTAAATCATTTAAGAAAGGCTACACGAGCCCTTAAGCTAACAGGTCATCCCACTGTATTTCAAAGCTGCTCACCCAGCTCCGCCAGGAGATTTTCCACATCACCTTCCTCCCAGCGCACTTAACCAAGGAAGAATGTTCTGGAACCTCCAGCAGTGCACAGCCTTGCCCTCTGCCATCTCTCCTGACCAGAAGTTCCAACGTGATTATTCAGGAGTGCTTTCATTTGTCCCTTCGAGCTCGCTGTCTGGCCTCCTCCGACAGCCAATTTCTTCACGGATTTGTCTTTTCCTCTGATGCAAAGCAGACATTTTGGTATGTGCATCCAGCCTGCTTGGGCTGCTTAATGAAAACATCAATAAGGCACAGACTGGAGAAGGAAAGGGAGGCGCACAGTCATTAAGATCTGTTATTAGAGTTTTGCACAATGCCACAAGCTTTTGTACATAAGCAATTAATACAGCAATGAATACCACAATAAGATGGAGAAATCTCATTGAAACTGGAAAATGCAAACACTGCCCTCCGCTTAAGGTAATTAACAGAAGTCGTTAGGCACCTTCACAGAAAGGAAAAGCCGGAGATCCTGCTGCGGACACAGATGTCTGCCCTCAGCCACAAGAGAGAAATCTTCCATCTGCTTCAAAAGCAGCCACCACCACGAGAACAAATGCCAGCCCAATCATCCATCCAGATCTGTATGCCACCAGCCCGCCTCGATGTAAATACTGGGATCACAGAAGGGTGAGCATGACATTTACTCCTACTGATTGAGTCAGCAGGCAGAAGATAGAGCCTAGATGTCACAGGAAGGGGGACAGAATATGAGATCTGCTGGTACACAATTAACTCATCAAGAATTCTTGAGCACACTTGAGTGACAGGTTGAGTTTACACAAGAGCAATGCTTCTCTTTGTATTTTTGACACGCATTTCAAACCCCAGTGCAGGATTTACTGGAAAGTAAGGCCATAGCTGGAGATAGGTGTTGGAAGAAACGTGGGAATGCTCTGTCTGGCCACAGAGGGAGCCTGACTCCGCAGCTGTGACCACAGAGGCTTGGATTCCCCGTATCTATTTTAAACCTTTGCACCCAGATACAATTCTTCACCCACTCATTTAAAACATTTTGCAAAGTTGAGTTTCCCCAAGGAAGGCACAGTCTGCAAGAATTCTCCCACTATTTGCTTGTACACGCCAGTTACCAGCAACTTTTCTAATAACTCATTGCTCATGCAAATTAATTCAGCTTAGAGAAACAAGTCTTGATGATTATAAAACGCTGCAATCACAGTATTGCTTCCGGCCATTTGAGAGTAAATTCATCAAGCATTTGATATTTAAAGCTGCCGTGGTGATGAATGCATGCCTTCATTTATGACTGTAGACCAGAGAGAAAACAGAATATAGAAAAATGACTGCATGATGGGAATCCCAACAGAAACCATTACAGACAAAGGCAGAGATATGAAACCTCTTTCATAATCAGCTGAACGTATCTGACACGCAGCAACTCGTCCTCTCTTGCTTAGCATGGACTCTTTAAAACAACAGCATCAGCAAATACCAGTTTTACCCAGCCAGAAGCATTGGGTGGTGCTCCTGTTGACTGTATGTGATGAAAACCTTATTATGCCAAGGTCAAGGACAGCGCACAGAAGGAGGTGTCTCCTCTGCCCCGCAGTACACATGCAGTCAACTGTTACGATTATGGATGTTCACTCTATGTGTGCACAGCATACAAAGGGGAGGATGAACTCCTCTGAGGTTTTGGTAACAACCCTGCTGATACTGTGTACCTTGTTCTGTATATAGCATTACAGTGAAAACAAAAGGAAAATGTATTGAACAGTAACTACCCGTGATTACATTGCACTAATTGTTTTCACAGTGTCCCACAGCATCAAAGTTTAAAGCAACGCTGTGAAATACAGAGAAATACTAATTCCATTGTTACTCACACTAATGCGTTAATCACAATGGATTATCTTAGTAACGAACGTAGCAAGAGTAGCGCAAGATGATTTGAGGCAAGTCATGCGGGGCTCACATCACTCCTAGAGCACCCAAGCCCCTCTGCTGGCGCTGGGGGCATTTCCAAACAGAACCTTGTCCTGCCATCCAAAAGATGCAGGATCTGAGAGGCTTTTTTCCCCAGCTGCTCTTCCTTTGTCCTCGCAGCAGTCACACGGCACCTTACTGCACACTGTGGAGAGCAGCAGCACTGACCTGTGGCTGCTTTGCTCTGGGAGAGTCTTTCCAATGGATGAGACAGCAAACGTGCCCTTGTGCAACATGTGGATGTAGAGCACCCTGTAACAGACCCCCTGGGAAATGCTTTATCCATTGCATCCACCACCTGCGGGCAGAGCACGCACATCAGCCTGGTGCATCAGCCTGACCTCGCAAAGGGTGATTGAGGGACAAGGGGGAATAGAAAATCCTCGGACATTAACCTCTCAGCAACCTGTGTTTGGCAGACCTCAACTGTCATTTATCTTGGGATAACATCTGAGAAAAAGGAGCTGAATTCCCATCTACTGCTCCGTAAGGAAATTATAAAGAAGCTATCTATTTTTTCATTAAAATTAAATAATTGAATCTGTCCGGATTCATGTACTTTATCCCCATGAGACATCTGGGAGAATTAAGTTTCAATTGACTTTCCAGACCTTGGTTATCATAGGAAGCTTTTCAAAAATCAGGACATTTGGCAATTTGAAATTCAAATAGGTTTCAGTCAATATGTTTACTATTGCCAGACAGGAGTCCTTGTCCCCTGGGTGTTTAATGCCTCAATAAGTAATTGGTCCTTTCATCTTTTATATGCGCAGAGTGAAGAGTTTATGGCTCATACAGTGAATTGTCAATACAAAGGATCTTTGCTCTAGTCTTAAATAACTCAGCTCCCAGCTCCATTAAATCCCGTTAGAAATCCCCCTCCCTCCACACACCCACAACAGCCTTTGAAGATTTTTTTCCCCACCCCCAGTTTTCAATGGCATCTTTAAAAGGCAGCTCTGCTTGACTCCCCAGGCCTAGATACAAAGAGAGGGAGGTGAATGTGAGGAAAGTCTGGCATTCTGAGTACTCATTGTACCTGCGTCCAGACCTCCACATCTTCAGAGAGAATGTAACAGCATCAGTACTGCAAGAGCCTTTTTCATATGAAGCTATCACCTGGGGCTACAGCTACATGGGCAGGCTGCCTGCAAAGTTGAGCAGAAATCAGATTGTTTGCATGAGACTGCCATTTCTATTCCTTCCGTTAGAGTATTTTTAAAGTATGTTTGCCACAAGTTAAAATGCTTGAGATATACTTTTAGACAACTGAAACATTTCATTTCAATCAAGAAAAATCCGTCACTTAAATTGGTCAGTTCTTGTGGATACTGTGTATTACACATACATATATATACCGATAAGTTCAGTAACAAAGTATTGATGTCAAGGAAAAAACTGAAGCATTACTTTCCAAGGAAGTCAATAACTGAAAGTCATCACCTTCTTCAAAAGAGAGACATTTTCATTACACGTTTTGCTTTCAATTCATCAGAGTTCTACAAGAGGAACAGCTTCTGCTGGCTGGTTTCCGATCAGCCCTAGCAATGGGCAATAGCAGGCAGCAGATCAAACACAGCTGGTCTGTCTGCTGAGCGGTGACACCGCATCCCCACACTGGCCATTCCCACCTAATGCAGCTCAGACATCATCCCATCCCCGTTTTACCAATAAAACAGTGCAGGGTTCTCACCAACTTTATACTGGTTTATCCAAGTTGGAGGACAGGTGCTACCTGCAGTACTAGTGACGTGGTACCGATCCCTTTGCAAGAAAAACTGAGCTCTCAAAACTCTTCGTCCAAGCCAAGACTCCAAGAAGCACTGCCAACCTTTTGAATTTTCCTTTTTGCGTATAGCACTGCGTGCCAGCTTAGCACATGGAGGAAGCCCAAGAACAAACCCTTACCTGGGGCATGGCCTGTGAAGGGTTACAGAACCCCAACTACTTCTCACAAGATGCACATCTGCTTTCCTCAGATTTCCTTGCAGCATTTTTCATATGAGTGCTTCCCAGCCCATTCCAGTAAAAATGAGCCAGGCCAGCAAAGATCCACTATTTACCCTGCTCAGACTCCCTGCTCGCTTTTCACTGGTGCGTGGGAAAATATCAAGCCTTTTCACAGGGATCTACACCACTACACAGCATCACCAGAGATGACAACAGCACAGAGAATGTGGAGCACTGAACGAGCATCCTTAGCTCAGCAGTGCATCCCTGCAGCATTATTTAGAGCTCATCCCCACCAGCAGCACGGACCGTGCTAGAACACTGGCTAGCTGCTGGCAATTGTTTGCACAGATTAGCAAGTCTCCTGTAAGCACTCAGTAAGATTTGTATTGCAACCTTTTACATTTTGTGCTCTCTGTGTAACATGCAGCATTTTGTCAGTACGTAAAGGTGAACTGGTAGGCTAGGCAGTTATGCTGAGCGTATAATCAAGGACAAACACAAGGAAACAGCATTTACTCACTTGCAGTTGGGCAATATAGAGCTTTCTCTTTCTACACACGTCAGAGTTGAGATGAAGTACTCTTTTTATTTCTCACTATACAACAGAGATGAAGAAAGCCTTCACAGATTCAGATCAGAACCCCTCACTGCTGCTAATTGTTCATTTTTATTGCATATGTCTTTATTGAATTTAATTAAACTTGGCTCACAAGCTTTGCATACGTAACCATGAATAATAGTTAACAGTCCATTTCTCATTATGGTACTTTTCAGTCATAGGATGCCCTAATGCTCTACAAAACAGATTGCGTATGTTTCCGATTTTCACCCAGCAATAAAACAGCTTTCTCTCATGATGCCTTGAAGCAATTCTTCAGCAGTGCAAAGAAACCCCCCACTTGCTTCACACTAAACTGGAATAGACAAATACCAAGTGCAAATGAAATGGCCTTCAACTGGGGATAACTACAGAGGCGATATTGATTCATATCATAATCTGGCAAACAGCTCGCAAAAATGGATTTGTGTCCCGGGAATGGAGAAACAACTTGGCGTTGCTTTTCCTTATCAGAATGGCAGCATGTCCTCTTGGCATGAGAAATCAGATGTGCCTACAAGTTGCAACCAGCTTGTTCCTCGCTCTGTGAAGCCAGTCAAAACTGCAGCCCAGGCTAGCAGGCTGAAAGAGCCCTCTCACCGCTCAGCTGCATTTTGAGCCCTTACCCTCTCTGCCCTATGTAGAATAACTAGAATAAAAACAACTTCCAAAGAAGCCTTCGCATCAGTTAAAATCTTAAGATACGAGGCTTAGAAACTTTGCTAAATGTTTTGTTTATCTGTAGGAAAAATCATAGCTGAACTATACAGTGCATGGCTTCTCTAGTGTCTCTGCATCTCCATCCTACCAAGCTTCACATTTGGGGCTTATCCCCAAGTACACACTGCTAATTTTTGGACTCAGACATATTTGTCTCCATTTTCTGTGTTGAGCAAGCATCTGTCATGTTATTTCTTTTTTCACTTTTTCCCCCTGCAACCTATATTATAAAGATTCAGGGGGGGAAGCAGTGCCTTCTCTCTCCTACAACACTAAAGATGAGGGAGAACTCACTGAGAGATAACAGATCAGCTCACATCCCTGATCAGAAAGGCTGAGCCTGTCACATCACACTGCTGTGCTCCCGTTAAGCAGTGAGACATCTGCTAATGCTCTGCTTTCTAAGCTGTTACACCGTGCTTATCAGCATGGTGTCCAAGTGCCATGGCCAACAGCTCACAGCAGAGGATGGGCTGCAAGGTTTTCATATGACAGAGACTTCTAATAACTAGCTAACACTGATCTGTCCAAAAGGCATCACGTGTAAATGCAAGACACAAAACACAGGCAGAGGAAGAACCTTATATCTCCCTCCTCCATGCACTGAGAATGAACCCCAGCTTAAAGAAAGAAGACAAACTAACATGATATTGCTCTGAGAACCAGGAACATGCAGCACAGAGCCAGTTCTAGGTTCTGACAGCCTTTGAGGATGCTGGACCATTCACGCTGTCAGGACTGAGCTAAGTAATTCCCACAGAAAAAGGGCCTTGGTGAGTCCACACATCACCTGCTGTGATCTCATGCTTTGTGAAGGTCAAACGTGAGAAAGGGTAAAATAGCTGAAGGTGAGCTGCTTCCTCAAGACGTGTAAAGAAATCTTCTGGAGAATATGCTGGTGCTGTGCCTGCACTGGCATAGAGAGCCCACGTGCCTCCATCTCATGGTTGTGCCCCAGTAACACCTGCAGTTAGAGCATTTCAGCATCAACTTCCTGTAGCTCAGCATGAGAAATAGCTTCTCTTAGGATAAGGAAAGGAAAAAGTAATTAATAGATAAGAGTCCTCCCAGTGGAGGCTGATTTGCTCTCTGATCCACAAAGCCTGGCAGATAAAAAACTGGAACTAAGCAATTCATAGGAAACTGGAACTGCTGGAGAAGTGGCTTCACAAATCAGGGAGACTGCCACCCTCACCTGCAACCGGGACTGCAAAATTCCCCATTCCAGCACACCTTCTATTAGCTCCATTTGCTTCATAAAAAGGAGAGTGAAATGAAATTTCCTGCACTGATTAGGAATGTGGAGGAGACAACCACTGTCACCTGCATCCAATCAGATGTTTGTTCCCCCGACAGAAGAGCATCAAAATCATTTGAAAAGCCCCAAACAAGTGCTACGCCATTTCACTAATTAAACCCACCCTCCTACTCTGAAATTGATGAATAATGACCAAACTTGACTCATAATCCCTTTGTCTTCTATTATTTACTCTTTTTAACAGTGATTTATGGCAAGGTAGTGCTTTCATTATTCTTGTTAATTACCTTTGTTCTCTACTTCAGCTTGTAAAATGTAATTGCCTGAAACATAAATCTCGTCTTGCCACCTATGCCCACACATCATTAATATCGTTCAGACTATTCTTATAAAATCTTTATGAAACATGATTATACATGTGCCTTTAAGTGCTACATTGCGCTGAAGATGCACTGAGCCTTTTCTGAGGACGAGTTCGTCTGGACAGCAAACCTACCTGGTGGTGGTAATGTGGCTTCCCCGAGGAAAAAAGAACAAAGCCCACAAACTGGTCAGTGAACACGGCAGATCTGACCGACACACCTCCCTGAGCACGCCAGCCCTGCTAAGTGGCTACAGACCGTTCTGCAACAGGGCAGCAGCGATGTTGCAGTGATGAAGTCTTCTCTCCCCACCCCTGGACGTAATGATTTCACCGAACAGAGCAGCGACCGCTGGGCAGAAGTGCAGCAAACTACAGCAGCAGCTACTCACTTCGGTGATCAGCAAGTTTCTTTCTGTGTGTAGATAATCCCCAAACAAATTAATCCTCGCTGTCCCTAGTACTGCAAATCAAAAGAAGTGCCTATCACAGAGAGCAGATATTCTTCCTCTGCCTTTTTTCCCCATCGTAATTTTTAGTATTGCTTATATGTAAGAAGGAAATCTATTAGAAAGAGAGGAAACGCATTATCCCCAGCTGATTGTTGACATGATATTAGCTCAGTGTTTGTCAGGTTGCTGGTAATGAACAAGTTTATACGTGGCACTTCATCTCCACAACAAAAAGCTTGGCTATATGAACAGCAGTAATATCCCAGCTGAGCCTGGTGAGAGAGAAACATGTTTATTATTTCTCTGAAAAAATCTCATTCCTCCCTGATTCATCCACTGCATTATTACCTAAGTGTGCATTTGGAGGTACTGGATCACTAATGCAAGCCCTTCAGCCAGCAAGTATTATCAAGTGTATTTCCATTAACTTCCATTCTCCACGGTCGTAGGAAGGACAGCCTATAAAATATCACAATTGCCTTTACAGTTGTTAATTGCTGAAAATTTGGTGTGTGAGATAGGAGCGTTTGCTCTCTCCAGGTCTTGCACCCGATGCATCACAGCCACCACAGCTTTTAGCTGGGGGTTCCTCCTGCCAGCGTGGCCCCGCCAGCACCTCGAGGCATGGGCTGGGGAAGGGAGCACGTGAAGTCTGACTGATGAAATGGGGATCTCTGACTTCTTATTCTTCAGGCGATTGTAAGGAAAAATTTCTCCTGCATGACCCCACGTGTGGTTTATTGGGTAATGGCACTCTCCATAATGCATTTTGCCTGAGGAAAGTGTTGTAACTTGGTTATGTTGTGGGAGAGCATGGAAATGGGATGAGAAAGCTGAGCTTTCTCACCAGTTTTGTACATCTATGCCAGATTAGAGTGGGCAGCATGAAAGATGCAGGACAGAGGGCAAATTCACCATCAAGAGCAGTTCCCAGAATGAGACAGATTCGCTCTTCTGTTCAGGGAAAGGTTTCTTAAAGTTAAATCTATCTAATATCAGCCACAGAGCAAAGCCAGGTGTGCATCTCCCTGGGGAGACAGCACGTGACAAAGGGTGGTGACTGCAGGGGGACTGCGGGGACAGACCCCCCCCCCAGCTCCGAGCTGCGGGGAAAGGCTGTGCCACTGTGCACTTCTTGTGGGCAGACCTTTACACAGTACAGTGCTGGGTCTCTCTGCCAATCATTCAGTTAAAACTTCCGAATTAACCTTCCTTAGTAACCAGAATGATAAATACAGCGAGGCACTTGTCTTTAACACCAGAAGGCACACCAAAAAGCAAGGAGGAACGTGAACTAATAGTGGTATTCTGAGAGCTGCTTTTGCCGTTGTTAATAAAGCCTCTCAGGAAGCTGCTATGTGTATTCCAAAGAAGGAAAGAAAAAGGAACAAATCAGAAATACTGGAGTAACAGGGAAAAACGGAGATCTGGTATTGCCCAGGTATTCCTATAGACCAGAGCAGCTCACGTACTCAGAGGCAACGCTGCGAGATGTGCTACCATTTATCAGCAGAGCAGTGGAACAGCTTAGCAAAAAACCTCCTGTTCTTATCTTTGTGACTGCAGGAAGAAAAGCCTTGAACACAGCAATCCCTGAGCACGGCAGATAGCGAGATCTGGATCACAGGGTGCCTGGCTCTCCTTTAATTCCGCGTGCATCGCACCACTAAGCGCATCTTTTCTTGCCTTAAAGTTTTCTGTTGTTCCGTAGTTTTTCCTAAGTTTTACAATCTACCATTACAAACCTAACACAATTGCATCTCCTGCACAGCTGGGGGTTCCCGAAGCTAGTTTTCTAAAGAAAATGTATTTTCCATCCAGTGACTCCATGAGCCTCCCTACTGAGAAGAGTTTATGCTTAGCTACACTCAGGACATAATAAATGCAAAGGAAAAGGAGGTAAAGTGAGGATTTAAAGAGTTGTATCAAATTTTATCACTGGAAGGTCTGGTGAGGAACATGATCCTATTTTGCTCGGTTTAGTGCATGTTGGAGTTCAGTTTTCACAGAAACTTCCAGGTCTACCTAAGGGATTTTTTTTTTTTTTTTAAGTACCTAAATGGCTGAACTGGTCAGACTAATTGTGTCTGAAAGGCTACAGTTGACATACACTGGAGACTTAATTATGTAGTGTGCAGCTCCATCTGTCAGCTGCAATATCTTTTGTTACCAAGAATTAGGCTTCCATAGAAGATGACGTGACAGACTCAATTTACTTTCACAAGGATAGCTGTTATGTGGGCATTTAAATGATGCTGGAAATTAGGACAACATTTACATTCTTTGTGTAGACACTGAAAGACTATTTACAGCAAGGTTTGTGCAAAATATAAAACTAAAGTTGAATGAGTGACTGTCACACAATGCTGAAAAGCAGGAAACAATTAATTAAAATATCATGAAATGGGGATAGTCTGACACAGCACTGTCTGCGTAACGATGCACACATGCAAACGGGGAAAAAGTCCTGAAGTGTTTGTTCATGCGTGAAGTTAATGGAA
>NC_034422.1:2356024-2374452 GCF_002078875.1 Numida meleagris | reverse complement strand
CGCGCCGAGCAAAAAGGGCGGGAAGCGGCCGTGCAGCACCGCGCGGGGTGAGGCACCGGGCAGGAATTCCCACGCGAAGCACGAGGAGACCACAGCAGAGCTGGGGAAGGTGTGAGGAGGAGCTGAGAGGCTCTGCTTTGGAATGACATCACCTCCTGCCCTCCACCAAGGCACAGAAATGAAGTAACAGCATCCTTAAGCCTATCCAGTCATCGTGAAGTTTCATCATGACGAAGTGGAAAGTACGGAGATAAAAAATAAAAGCTACGTCATAAACCATACTAAAGAGGGAAAACTGCATGGCTAGCGCGATTGGTGCTCAGAGCTGACGTCCAGTACATCACCATTTATAAGGTGACTTTGTCCATCTAGACGGAGGGTCTGCTGAAAACAGATTAGGATCCGGAGCACTAGAGAGCTGCCCAGTGAACGAGAGAACCATGCAAGGAAACACAGCTGGCGAGAGACCCTCCCTGTGTCCTGACAGAAACAGACATTGCTGCTATCTGCCAGCAGAAAAATCTCACTCAGATATAGCTGGGGCCTGCCTGGAGGTGTTCTGGTTTTGCTGTGCAGGATCCTTCCCTGCTTTGATTTCTTCAGCCCTCAGCTGGACTGAGACACAACGTGATGAGAGAACTGCAGCCTGTGAGGAGACAGGGGCACCGGGCCTTCAAAGCTCAGCTTCCACCTGGCGCGGCAGGAATGAAATGTTTCTCTTCAGAGCGATTGGGACTTCAGAAATATTTTCTTTCATCTTCCAAAAGGAACATTTTGCTTTTTAACTACAGTGTTTTAAGTCTCCTCTAAGGAGAGGAGCAGCCACGCTCAGACCTCTGCCTGTCACTAGCCAAGGATTCCCATGACCCAGTGCTACAGCATCAAGGAAATCATGGAAAGACTGTTTTGTTTTTAAACATAATGCTTCTACTTTTTAAGCCTTGCAACATGCTGAGTAGGGAGCGGGCCACCTTACCTATATCTATCACCAGTGAGAGCTATGTTCCCTTGAAGGGAGGCAGTTCTGCTGCTGGCAACTGCAGGCTCCTACATCTGTACACCTATTGCTAAGATACCTTCCATGTGGATGCAAACAAAAAACTTGACCCCATTTACTTGTTGTTTGGTTTTGTTTTTTTTGTTTGTTTGCTTGTTTCTTACACCAAACTCCTCCTGGTGCCCACCACACCTATGATGCCACTCATTTCCAGTTCAAATCTACAGGTGTAATTCCAGTGGAGCTTTACTGATAGCTAATACCTTCCTTCTACAGGCTTCTAAGCTAAGGCTCCAACCGACTTCTGGAGAATGGTATTTATCACTGTTCCTTGCCCTAAATATACACACAGAGACACATGCACACACATATATATCCGACATCAGATAATTTCAGCTGGCCCTAACACCACTCCTCTCTTCCAGACCTAAATCCTTTAAGAGTTGTTGATTCCACCTATAGATCTCATGGCACGGGATCAAATTTCTTCTTTACAGTGTTGAATTCTGTCCAGCTGCCAACAGCCCCCTCCTCTCCACATACTCATCAAGAAATGAGCTGCTGAGAGCATTTTCAACCTGTTATCACTATACCGGGTGTTCCACGCAGAGAAAACTGGAGCAGCTACATCTCACACTCCTTTATTTAATAAGTCTCAGTGCCAAGCAGTATCTAATGGACGTAATGATTGAATACTGACATGCATATTTTTCCAGCCCAGTTCTCCTTTGGCAATAATGCCTGACCAAGATTGATGAGTCTAATACAAAAGCAGGCAGTTTGTTTGTTTCTTCTATAGGCTTCATTTTTCAAATAGCCTCAGATTCCCCCTCCTTATTCTAAAGAAAAAGGAAATGGAAAATTGAGATGACTACCAAGATACCTATACGAGTTCAGTTGTTGTTTCTTCAGGCCCCCAAACCATTCTAAATCATTAACTTGATTTATTCTAGCATAATTCAAATGGCTTTACATCAGTATAAAACTGGTCGGTCACAGTGACACATGCAGCTCCCTTGGCTAGGGAGTCACTTACTGGTGTGGAACAAATCCTAAGCAGGTCTCATCCCATCACAACAGCCACATTTCAAACACAGGTATGAAGTCATCACACGAGATTGAAGATTAGGAATAAAAGAAGAGTGTCATCAGCACAAACAGAAAGTACAGAATAGAATCGATGCAAAAGGCATTGTTTTCCTGCTTACACTGCATTGTAGGAATTGGTAACAGATCCCAAGGACGTCTGAGAACAGCAAGAAAACATTGACAAGCAAAGCTGAACTGGGAGCTATTTTACACCACGGAGTAAGACCACAGTGCATGTGACACAAAAATAAGACACTTAAAGTTTGTCTTGCCTAAGGAGAATCTACTGTGAGGCAAAGTACACTGCTGTATGCTGCAGATGGCAATTACCTAGAAGAAGAACAGAGGAAATGGAAGAAAGCTCTAAAATAGGAACTTGATGATACATTTCGCTCTCTAAGGAGGGAGACACTTGGCAATGTTGTTTTTATAGATCAACCCTCCTGTGTTTTTGTCAAGAGCAGTCAGGACCTGGCCTACTGCTTAGTTTTGTTGTATCACTTACATTTTTATATGCTTTTTTTTTTTTTTTAAACAAAAGAATCATCTGCATCTTGGGGTTCATTTCAAAAGCAAAGACACAGGTCTTGTTTGTTTTCTGGTGCAACTGACCTACATGAGAGAGATGCTCAAGGGCTGGGCAGAGGAAGGTACCTATTTTTCCTGAACCCTACCTTCATGAACAGCTGCTTTCACGCCCCACTGGTATGGCAGCAGAGACTGTGATGACATAAACTGAATAAAAATAAAGCAGGGGTCTGTTTTCCATGAGCTCTGAATACTCAGGCTTAGAAACCAGCTGCCTCTTTCTCAGCTTCCGTCAAGATGCACCAGCGCTGCAAATTACACAGAGGCAGAATTTCTCGTGAGCTATAATCAGAAATAGCCTCTTTTTAAAATTGCCTGAGTCCCATTTATGAGATCTTAGAAAGTAGTAGCAATTGAACTTCAGAGCCAAAGACAAAAGAAAACTGTAGAGATGAGTCCCCAGGGGCAGCTTTGCTCATTCTCAGCTCAGAGAACTTCTTGCTAGTCTATTATACTGGTCCTAATTTGAAACAATACGTTAAGTATAGGAAAGGTTAAATAGGACTGATCAGCAGCACAAAGTGCATTAGGAAGAGGTAGACAGAGCTATCATTTACATCATATAATACATATGCATTATAGTGATCACATGCACTTCTTGCAAATCTCTCTTTTGTGAAGCATCACAACACGTACACACCTGACAGAGTTCACAAAACATCACTATGGCATATACCATCAAATTAAGATCCTTTAGAGTTTTGAGAAGACAAGAGACATTTTGTTCTTTATGACCTCGAGCCATAATTCTCAGCCAGTCAGTCACTGATGCCACTTACAGACATGTTTCATTCAATCAGCTGACTCTACCCCCTTTCTTCATTTCAGTTCCACTAGAATGTGCTGAGAAGTCTTTCAACAGCTCACAGTTCTGTAATCAAAGATTGCAGGCAAGAGAAAGTCAAATTATAAGGTCTGGACTGAACTGCAAAGGCATTTGGTGAATGTCACTCAGAAAAAAACAAGAGCTGCACGAGAAACTCCAGATGTTTATTGCTCTGAAACACTCTGCTCTCAGTAATAACCTAAATCTAACTCATCTGCTTCTTATTTGCTTCTCACTTTATTGGAAGGTTTTTCTCAGAGCAAGTGTGCCACTGAGAAAAGGTAGATCAACTAAGAACAAACAGTTTTATTTGAGCAGAAGCTGAGAGGTTAAATGCTTGGGAAGGGGGCAGCAGAGTAGCAAGATACACCAGTCAAACACCAATAAACACAGCAACTTACACAGACCCTGGAAATAAAAACAAAGCAAGCCCTCACTATTTTATTCACTATTCTAGTTGGTAGTGTAATCTGATGAATGGTGATGGAAATAATGGATGACACAGTGCAAATTATTATCACTAGCTGCATTTTCTTTTTAGGTTTCTTAGGGTTTTTTGTTTGTTTACTCCCTTGCATATATAGATTACTTCTATCTTTAAGATTATTTCTAGGTTGGGACTGGGGAAAAAAGAAAAAAGTCCAATCTTGAAGATCCTACAACTTGGATGCTGAGAGATGCTTCACTATTTACGTGGTAAAATAACCTCTGACATACTCAAATCCATCTCCAATGTGGTTCTACATTCTTATTCTCTGTACAATATGGCAGGTGGTGATATGTAATTGGGAATGGTAACTCACAGAATAATCTGCTTCTCCGAGGTCCTTTGAAGTAATGTTACTATTCTTGGGATATCTTCTAAAAGCCCTTGCTAAATGATCCATGTCCTCTACTGCAGCTAAACAATAATTGATTTTTCTGTTCTTTCTAAGCACTGTCCCATTGCCAACATATATTTCTCATTTAAGTTCCTGGAGCATTTTGCTGCCTCTCCAGCTTAATCTCTCTCTTCCATAAACTTACTTTACGAGCCTCCACATCTGTTTCTGTGAGATGTGTGCACACACACATACTGTACGTGTATCTCTCTATACAGCTATTACCCAGACACGTGCGTGTTTGCTGACTGCACAGCATGTACGCAGCCTGTCAGGTGCTGCCATGACAATGCTGTAAAATGAGATTCTGAACCTGCTTTGCTGCTGATCCTCCCTCATGTTTAATATCTGTGACCATAATAAATTATGTTGGACGCCCCAGCTTCTCATCACCAAATCATAGCCTACAACATAACAACTCTCTCTAGTCTCACGCAGATTGTTTTGGGATTATGAGCTCTCTGCAGGTATTTTTGGCCCATTATTATTATGGACTTTTATGCGGAGAGTAAAGCAGACTATTAGCATCACATTCCTCTTTCTCTGTTTGCCAATGGTATGTAGCATCAAAATATTGCTGAGTGAGTAACCTCACTGCACTGCCCAACCCTCCTGTTTAATATTAGTACCTTGGGGAGACACATCTTGTGCAATTAAATAAAAGTCAGTCTTAACTGGCCTTGAGCCTGAATAAAACAGATCCTCCTACCCCTTTCAAAAATGTCATTAATGCCTGTAACACAAACAAAGAGCCCGTACTGACATGCCCCTGTGGCTGGCTGCACAAGGTTGCTGGGCTCTGAATCCAGCCCTACCACATCCTGCTGTCCAGACGCGGGCATCAGCCCAGCAGCTGCAAAAAGCCTAAGAAACAAGACTTAGTTTCAAGGGTTGTTCTGCCATTGCTTTGAGCACAAGCTGCAAAAACCACAGTTTATTTCACGTTTCTGGGATGGTTCTGTGTACTTAGTTCAGCTGAAGAGAGCGGCAGCCAGATATCTGCTGCTCAAACCACTGGTCCCAGCAGGCATTGTTATCCACAGTAACCTGTCACATTGTCAGCAGAGCACTTCTCACTGTTCTGGTTGGGGTTTAAAGAGAAAACACATAAGGCTGTCCTTTCAGGGAAGCATTGTGCACAATCCCCCCAACATAAAGCAGGCTGCTTGCACTGCATTCCCAGCTGCTTGCATACTAAGGGTTGAAAAGACACCACTAGATTTTTCTCTCTCTTTTTTTTTTTTCTTCCCTTTGTTGATTTTTCATAACTGAGGACATGTTGCTTTTCTTAGGTCCTCAGCTGGGAATTTCACCTCGCTAAGCTGCTGTTATTGCAGGGACCTACAACCCTCAGCATGCCCTTGGGCCTTCCTGCTCTTTTCTTACAGTACAGCATAGCTGTAGCTTGCGCTTTTTTTTATACTACACATCTTAAATTTGCACAGTATTTTATGACTACGTGAAGCCATGAAAGATGGGTTCTCCCAGACACAGCACTTCTCCCCATCCAAGTCTCATTCCTGACGTGTCTTTCTAAAAGTTCGAGGACACTCACTTGGACTAAATACTTGCAAAAAAACCACAAATCATTCTACGAATTTCAAAACCAACATATTCTTCTTGGAAGTGAGCGTTCCTCTCCCTGCAGATGAAATACCCTGAAGTACACTGTTCAGAACCACAGGCAAATATCACCCATTCCTAAGGGAAACACACACAGCAGTTCAAAAGTCTCCACGGCCTTTGCTGACAGGTCAGGCTCCCAGCCCCACTCCACCAGGCCTGAGCACAGTAAGGTTAAAGTGTCATTGAACACATGGCAACATTTTGGCACTGTCGGACAAGAGCACTTGTAAAAAGGCCCCTCCAGTGTAGAGACTAAATCATAAATGCAGCATGGTGCTCAAGTGCCCGTGACCCTATCCAAGTTCAAGTACTCTCTGTCACAGCACTGCGTCTACCTGTCCCAGAAAGAGCAGGAGATCACTTGTGTTTGCTACTCAAGGCAAGTGTTGGCAGGGAAGCATTTCTGAATCCACTTACACTCAATGATTTTTTCCAGTCAACTATAACTGCACAAACAAGTTGCTCCTTGCAGCCTTTATTCTGCTAAGAGCCATGATTTCCATACACCTGTTGCTGCAGCTACCCCAGCCCCTCAGGTGTCACCCAGCTGTGTGCCAGGCTGGGACACCTGTCCCCGAGCGGCCGGGGCTGGGACATGTGTGGACAGTTGCTGGGGGAGAGCCTCATTTACTCACATGGCCCAGAATGCAAAAAAGGTGCAGATGGAGAAGGGAGGGAAGACCACGGAACTGAAACATTTGCTCCTTTTTTTTTTTTTTTTTTATCTTTTAGCAAATTAAATGAAAAGTCTCAAGACCACAGCTTGCATAATTTAACATGTCTGTAAACATGGAGCATGCATAATTGATGTCAAACAACATGCTAATCACCTCATCATGTGAACAGAGGAGAAACATACCGTCAGTTTACGTACAAGTAACAAGATGGAAGCCTGCTGGGCTCTGTGTAATAGTTTCCTTCCCCTCTTACATTTGTGTCTCAGCATGACGGTAAGCCACAGCTTAGACAGGAAACCTGATGTATTATTTATGCTAAGCTTTGAACTGAAATGCTTTTCTCTATTTTATAAGTGTATACGTTACTCCTTCAAACACAGTGATTGATTCTGTTAGGGCCCTGTAAGAACGAATTTCCCCACTATAGTTAAAATGAGACAGTGCACACAGTAAGAGTGTCAGCAGTGGGGAGAGATGCTTGTTTCTCCATGCAGTGCCACAGACACGGCCCCAGTTCTCTTTCCATTCCTGTATCTGCTTTGGAAACCTCACAGAGATCCAAAGTGTAATACACAGGTGCCTACACCAGGGAACGCTGCAGGAGATGCCTGTGAAGATGAAACGTAATCTTTTTCTCTACCAACTTTAAGGCATCACTACATCCACTGAGGAGTGAAGTGCTGCCAAGAGGACCAACGCCCAGAGCCCTCACTGCTTCTAACACCACCTGACTTTCCAGTAACTAACTGCAACAACTGCAATCTGTTTGGAAACAAACTCCCAAATTATGTGCTGGCGGAGACAAGGGTGTTGATTTGCAAGCAGAGAAACTGATCTGCCAATTCTGGTACAAAGATAGATACCAACAGTGGTGAAATAGAAGCACCTTTCCTCCAAGGATTCCCAGTCACAGTGAAGGAAAGTAGGTTTGCTGACCTTCACAAAAAATTGAGGATTTCTATAAGGAGGTGGAGGGGAACAGGGAAATAAGAACAAACATCAAGGCAAGCAAGCCAATAGTAAAAATACATGGAGCAGGAATGGCAGAGGGATAGTAACAGGCAAGATCAGCTCCCAGTAGCAAATTGCAGGCGTTACAGGAAAACTAAGCCACGAGCAGCAGGCTGCTGAAGCCAGGGACAGAGCTCCTGCTGACTTCAGAAGGAACACAACAGAGCTTAAGAGCAAATTTAGCATGAATTTTATCGTGCTTCTTCCTCCAAACTCAGTGAAGACGGGCTAAGTTAGACAAATAGGTATGGCACAAAAACACAGCTATGAATCTGCAAGTAGCTTCCATCTCACTAACACAATACATCTGACTTTTGCCTTGTCAGAGGTCTGGCTTTAATTAAAATCAATCTTAAATAATTTACATAGCATTTCATTAGATGCATACTGAGTTAGAGCCGGGCACTACCACTGCAATTTAATGTTTCCAGGATACTAGCTGAGAAGCTAAGGTCATAACAGCATGTTTGTATTTCTTTCTCTTTTTTGGAATTTGCTGTTTAAAGATAAAACACCAAACATTCTTTAACCTTGCTCCGGGCAGATCAAGTCACTCCCATGGAATACGTTAGCCAGATAATTAAGACCACAGATAGCCACAAACAGATGTGAGTCATCCTGCTGTAATGCCAGAGCTGCTTCACTAGTGGCAATTCAGAATTTTGACGTGGCAAAAGAACACGAAGGAGGCACAAAAGATTGCATGGAATAAAGAGCTGGATGAAAGCCCTAAAGGAGGCAGGCAATGCAGCCAGGACCAGCTGTGCTGAAGCAAGGGCAGCTTTTCTGACTTGTAAGGTATAGGCACATCCCTTTGGGGTGATGGCTGGAAAAACAATTGTGCAAAACCCATCTCCAGGCTCATTTTCACTGCCCACCCTACTCTCATTTGTTCAAGCAAATCCTTTTTAACTTGGTTTACTTGGACTTAAGATGTGATTTATTTATTTTACTAATTTGACTGATTGTGGTGGGAGCAGGTTTCCAAGCTCTTGCCCAAGTCCTTGCACTGGCAGCTTGCAGGGAGGAACTGCAGGAGGGGGCAGGCAAAGAGCAGCAGGGTGAGGAGAGAGGTGTGTGCACTGAGACATGGGCTGACCACAGCATGTGAGGGGGGCATAGGGGATGCTTCTGCTATTTTTTTTTTCTTTTAGAAACCCACAATCTTAAATAAGATTTATGGAGTCGGGCTACAGTTAGAGAAATCTGCAAAACAAAAGGCTTCGAGGAGCAGGGAACTGGAGTCAGCCACCCCCTGTCACCTCTACACATCCCTCTGGGAAACAGGAAACTCTCAGCTGGGCACAAAACTCTGCCTTTACTTGCAGCCCTTTGGGAAGGCAGGGAAAGGCTGATCAGGAAGGGCAGGAAAGCATCCTGCTCTCTAGCTTCGCAGCAAACCTTTTCTATTTGCAAGTCAATGATAGAAAGAGTGCGTGCACATGTTAGAGAAAGATGGATTATATAGAGGGAAATTGGTGTGAGAATTACATTGCTGGGAATGAAATTCATCTCTAAGCCAGATGGAGTCGAGTTTGTTTACAAGTCTGAACTGTGATATCCACTCAGTCCATCTGGCTGATGCTGAAGGGAAGTCCTTGCAGCAGATATCCTCGAAGTACCATTCTGCTTGAGCTTGCTTTTCATCACTGCACATCAATCAGCACGTTATCTAGACTAGTGGTGAGTATATCAGGTAGAGAAAACAGCAAGTTGTGAAACTCAGCATTCTTCCTAATCAATATTAATTAAAAAAAACCACACCACCGACCTCTTGAGCAAATCCTGCCAAATTTCTGCAGAGGCCTCTCTGCAAAGTCAAGCCTTGGATCTGATTTATATCAAGAGAACTTTTCAGCCCTCTTGCAACTTGCCGGTGCCTTATTCTAGCCCTACCTCTGCCAGGGGACTTAGAGACGTGAAGATCACGGAATCTCAGAGTGGTTGGGTAGGAAGGGACCTCAAAGCCCACCCAGTCCCCAGTGCCCAGGGCCCAGCCACGGCCTCGGGCACCTCCAGGGATGGGGCACTGCAGCTCTGGGCAGTGCCAGGGCCTCACCGCCCTCTGGGGAAATCATGTCTTCTTTATATATAACTTAAATCTCCCCTCATTCAGTTTAGATCCATTCTCCTTGCCCTATCACTATCAGGCCATGTATGAGGTCGGCCTCCATCCTGCAAAAAGCTCTCTTAAATGCCGAAATGCCACAGCTTTGTTGCCCTCACTGCTCTTCAGAAAGGATGCCGGCGTAACACCCCGAAGGAAGCACAGGATTAACAAACTGAAAACTGGGATCCTTCTGCTTAACACTTGCTGTGAAAATTCCTTCTAACTTCAGAGGGGGAAATCAAAACTAAAGAAGAACCTGAAGCCGGCTAAGAGCGACGCCGCCGTGCTGCAGCCGCGCTACGCCGGAGGGCGCGGAGCGGGAGCGGCGAGTCCGTGTGCCTGCAGCGCCACCCCGCGGCCACGGGCAGCCATAGCAACCTGGGCGGAGTCAGGGGCGGAGCTGCCCCCCCCCTCCCCAAACTGCCCCAGCTAGAATCTCAGATTTCTCTCCAGCAACGGCTCGGAAGCCTTCTGCTCAGCAAGAAGTGGGGAGTTCAGCCTGCAAAAAATATCACAAGCTCATTTCTGGAAGGACAAGTCTATTTAAAGCTTGCCCACAAACGTAGGGATCCCAAGTTAGTATTAACGCTCTCTTTAAAATAAAGCTTCCTAAGTAAACCCTGAGTGAAAATTTTCTTAACGATGACTCTAACCCATTGCTAAGTTCTCACCTGGGAGAGAGCAGCGAAATTGCCAAGCCTAGAAGGGCTGCAACCCAGTTGATTGCTCCTGAATCGCAGTGCTTATGTCCTTATCCAGATCTTACTCTGGATGTCCATCACTTAGTCCAGCAGATATACTCCAGCCCAACTCTCCTGCATCCCCCCAGTTCGTTTCTCTATTCCTAAGACAATATTGTCACCAGGCACTGCCTTTGTGCCACTGAGCTTCCAACCATTCTCACAGAGGATGCTCAGTAGGGTGGCTGCTTCCCTTGACTTTGGATGAGGGATGTAAGAGCAACAAAACAGTGAGTTTTAAGTACAATTTTTGGTCCTTCTGCAATCCCTCTGGGCAGACACTGGAGCCTGGATGAGGATTGTGCTAGGACCGAGACTGTCCTTTGGAAATTAAAGCACTTATTAGTTTTTGATAGTCTGTATTGAGCTCTGATTGAAAGCACAGTTTCTGCTGCAAAGATATCTGCCTGCTTGCTTTTTTACCCCTTATCCCTCCATGTTCCCACTTATTTTTCTAAGCATCCTTTCCTTTCAGTTTTATACCCTGATGTAGATTTCCCTTTGTAACACAGTTTGCCCTTACTCCACAGATATTAACTCACTTCATTTGCTGCCTGCTGGTTTAAAAGATAAAAGGACACCACTTCTATCAATTTAAACTCTCTTAATAAAGGGAAGTAGAGCATTAATACTAGGAACTATTTACATAATTACATGGCATTATAGACACATATGTACTCCACATTTAAAATGCATTTTTTCCCCATAAAAGAGCGAGTGCAACCAATTGCCAACAAATCTCCAAAGTAAGGCAGAGATAGAGTTACTAGTTTAGCATCATAAGCAAAGGTGGAGTCCTAATTCCAAAATAGACATGCATAACACAAATGCCAAACTAACTGCGTCACATCAGAATCAATAAGCTTGCCATGATCCACGTATCATATACAACTTTCATCCGATCCTACAGGCTTTTAAGGTGCATGAAGGTCAGAAACACTATCATAGTCCTCCCCATTGTAAGTAGAGAGGATGGGAACACTCAAATTCCATCTTGAACTGCTTTCACAAACCCCTTCTTTGGAGTGCTACAGCTGCTTATTGCCCAGCAAGCGACTCTACTTAAAGCACAAAGAAGCGCTGAGTAAAGTGATCCACACCTGTGTGACCTGTGTGTCCTGCAACACTGCTGCAGTCATTACTTTTTATAGGTAAACTTTTTAACTTTGAATAACAGTTTTAGGTGAAGCTTCACCTTTTTGAGTTTGACCACAACCAGAATGCGCTCTCTGTGGACATGCAGAGCAGCACCTTTCCTCTCGTTCCACTGTGTAAGAGCTCTTCTGTCTCTTCCTTTTTTGATCTCATCAGATAAATCAGTGCTGGAAAAATCCATGGCCTTTGCTTTTATTTTAACTTAAAGAAGCTGAAGAAAATACAAGTATTAGTTGAGCTTTATGGTACAGAAGGCAATCATTTAGCCACCATGCAAAGAGTGTTTCTAAGCTTACATGAGATTTACTGAAACTAAAATGAACTTGTGATCACTGAAACCAGCAGCAGCAGAGCACACCTGAACAACAAATATTCCGCTTGCAGTACTTACTTAGTTTTTAAATCGTCTGTGTGTGAAGGCTTCACGTGTAGGAGCTGGATCCTAGCATGATGTGGGACAACAGCAAACACAAACCCTGATACATTGCTTTGAAAGTCTCACGCGGGATTACCCCGAAAGCCTCCCCTGGAGCCACCAGATGTCACTCTTGGACTTTCAGTGGCAGCAATTGTTTCCTTCCCCCCTCCCCCAACTGTTTCGCCAGTCGCTGCAAAGAAGGAAAGCTTTGCTGTCATTTTACATCTTAATTTAATATGATGGCTCCAAAAGATTATATTGGGCATAATGATTATGGGAGAAGACACATGCTAAATTCCCCCTGTAAGAAATGGGGACTGGTCTGCTCATAATTCAACTCAGTGCATGATCTTAAAAGGAGCACCAGCTTCAAGAACTACTTGTTTAAATATTGATCTTATCCTCAGCATTGTTTAATCCCTATAGAAACGCTAGAAGAAAGCAACACCTTACTGCATGACTCATTTTTTGGGGGCGGGTGTGGGGAGGGTGCTGGACAAGATGACGGAACCAGAGTGCCTTAGAAACAAAACGTGTTCTGGAGTCAAACCCAGACCACCAGGTGTAAAAATGGAAAGGTCCAGATAGCACCATGCCAATTCCAGGGCCACCGACAGCCCTTTGACACACACACGCTTGCGTGCTTTGCCTTGAAGGTTACTTAGATGCTTGAGTGGGTCCTTTTTCAAGGTTGGATGAACCTTGGACACTGGATGCACATTCCCTTGCTGGCAGCAAGTGCGCTATGCCCAGCCACGGGGTGACGGCCCTCTGAGCCAACCCCAGCCAGGAACGGTCACTGCCTCACCAGGCACAGCTTCGCCCTGCTCCAAGCAGCAGGTTTGGCAGGAGCAGCTCTCAGCAAAACACAGGTTTCAATTCTGGCGGGATTAGCCCAGCACCTCACTGCAATTTTTTTCACACTCAGTTCTTTTAGGGCTGTACAAAAAAACCCTCAGAACCAGCTGAGATGTCTGCCAGCTCCTCCAGCCAGGGTCAGCTCCTCTGGGCCTGTCTCCTTTCTGCAGCCAAGCAGGAGTTAGCTGACAACACCTCCTGCATTTCTCCCTGCATAACTTTGAAGGGAGAGCAATAATCAGCGCGAGCCTTCCCCTCACCAGAGCTACGAAGGAGGAGGATTCCCACTGCCAGGACTCAGGGGTGCTCTCAGCAGAACAGAAGTCTTCGTCACCTGAAACCCATCCCGGTGGTGCTGGCCCTCACAGCCCTTTTGCACTTCCCACAAGACCTCCAAGGTTTAAGCGAGTTCAAGAAATGCTGTAATGATCAGTATTCCCACTACGAACACAAGAGGTGTGAAAATGTAGAAATTCTGATCCAGGCAGGAAACAAAAACAGTATCTCAGGCAACCAAAGCAACCTGACTGCAGTGCTCACAACAGAAAGCTGCACGCACCTGGAAAGTAAGAGAAGTGTCTTAAAAACAATCTGCTTAGAAAGACAGTGCTTTCTTTCTGAAGGAAAAACACGTGTAACATTGAGCTGGAAATAATTTCTCCAGCATCAGTGGCAGTTCCTATTCTAGACGCACCTTTTCTCCTGAGGCATCTTCAAAACTGAAAGCCACGCTCGCACAGGGGTTGTTTCACTCACTGCCAGCTGCAGCCACCAGCCCAGCAGCCACTGACCGGCAGCACCAGTAACAGTTTGACACGCAGCTGGAGATATTTCTCTTGGAAATGATGGCATCGAGCTCACAAACAGCGTTCTGTATCTGAAGAACCTTCACTGGTCCTTATGAGGGACACGCAGCTATAATTACAGCTAAGCAGCTGCTTGCTTTCTTTCTTGACTCAGCCGTTTTTATTACATGAAGCTGCTCTCTATACAAGCAATCAGTGTGACAAACCACCCAGATGATTTTGCCCTCTTTGGCACAGTAGCTGCTACACAAGCTGAGAAGTTCTTCAGCCTCAGCATTCCTTCTCTCCACAGACACAGGTCTTAAAGAAGAGCATTTGGATACTTTGCACCTTAACTAAGAGGGTCCAAAGATCTCGGTTCCAAATATTCTTGCCCAAGAAACAGGATATCTGCAGGAGGAATTTGGGATGTAGCTCTACAGCAGCTGTGAGGGAGTTCCAGCCCTGCTTTGGTGCTGCGAATACACGGGGCAGAGCAGCCTCGTGGTTTGATTAAAGCAGCCTTGATTTACACAGACAGCAGGCTGTGGTTACAGTAACTAGATTTGTAACCACACAAAGACACGATACAAGTGGTAGCTGGGGATGAGATCAGGGCAGGTGTTCTGCAGGATTTATAATCCATGTCTGCATCATGAAGCACAGACATCTTATTTAAAAGGACAATAAGGCTGTGGACATTTTGAACAGCAAATCTTTTTTTTTTTTTTTAAATAGGAAAGAACCCAGCCAGCCAGCTCTTGCACTGAGCCAGTGGTCCCACTGTACTCCTAACATGCTTAACATAGGGGAAAAACATCTTAAGGGAGTTTGAAGTGGTAATGGGCCATGAAGCATATGGCAGTGCTGTGGCATCTCGAGAGCCATACGTACAGGCCGACAAACTGTAGGGATGTGATACACCGCAGATAATATCCATGATAAATTATTCACTTAACCAAAAATTGTACATCAACCCTCAACAGCTGGTAAAAGCTGGATCCTTGCCCAGTACATTAAGGAAGTTTGCTTCCTCAAAGCTCTACTGTTCTTTGGGGGATTTGAATTATGCATGTTACCATGAAAGCTAATGCTGTACATATGCATTCAAAGTTATTATTAACCTCATCAGGCAGAGAAGGAGTAGAAAAGGCAGTTGTTTTTCCTAGCTCGTGTGCTTCGGATGTGGTGATGTTTTCAAGGACTTGCTGAGAGCAAGGATAGAGGACAGTTTATTTTTCCCCCTGAGCAGCCTGACAGGAGCCAGCTCAGCCTGCAGGGTCTCCATCGGGGGGTGGCAGGCACTGCTCGGTCTCCTCTTCACTATTTTTTACAGAAGGAAAAAAATGCTACAATTGTTTCACGATGTACAGCGTCAGTTTTACTGCACTGCCCTTTGGGGATGTCAGAATGCTCTCCAAACAGGCGGGGTGCAGGCTGACCCAGCCCCCCAGGCTCCCACCACGTTCAGTGACAAACACCACTGCAACCACCAGACCCTTGCTTGCAAGGCTTGTCACTGCAGAATTTGGCTTTCTATGGATTGACCATAAAATCCTGGTTGCCAAGTAGGGAAATGGGCCCAAGACGTTTGGCATTCAAAAGCTGAGATGAAGTGTTACAAAATTCCGGTGCATATTCGAATGTTGGAATGACTTTGGGGCAGATTTCACACTTGACTGCAGAGCTCAACAGGTGTGAGAACAGCCTGAAGGCCACACCACACACATCCACACCAGCCCTGAATTAGCTCAAGCAAAAACCCAACTGCTTGGCTCTCAGTCATCTATGATGCAGTGAATGGGTCATCATAACAGCTCCTGTGTCACCAGATCAGTATCGCATTAACGGCAGGAGCCAGGAAAAATTAGGAGAAACTACAGCTGCTTAACCCCTCCCTCCACCCCTAAGATTGGTCCTTGCTTTTCCCTCTTCTCCCCTCCTTTAAGACCATGTACCAATGCTAAGTTGAATTTATTATTATAGATGCAGAAACAGTGTAAGTAGCTTCAAAACCTCATCATCCACACGCTGAATTGCACTGGAGAAGCACAGCTTGTCATTAAATAGACTTTGATTTTCTCCACACAACTTCAAGATAAAGATTCAAACCCTGCCTGCGAGACTGACGTGCCTCTCTTGATCCCAAGCAGCAGGAGCATGGCTGTGGCACGAGCTGCAGATGGAGTGCCCGGGACAGTGAAGGCAGCACCGTTATCTCCTGCTTGGCTCACACATGCTCTTGGCATTCATCTTCTGTAGCTCCCCCCAATCTCTCATTTCTTTCCCTTTCAAATATTTTGCTCTGCCAAGAAATTCAAAGCTAGGCTATCTGGCTAAGTGACCAGCTGGTGCTATAGCACAGAGCATCACTGGCCAGAAATGGGTTTGAACTACAGTTTGGGGAAAGTTTAAATCCTTCAGCCAAATTAGTTGGGAGATGCAGACCAGACATGCTGCTGGGGCCTGGAACATTGTTCTGCAGCATTAACTGGTCTATTCTAGCAGCTGATAGATAGAGCAATAATCTTTGAACATGATTTCTTGGTCTCTTCTTCCAGAAAGACAGGCTTAATTAAAAAGGGGTTACAGACAGATTTGCAGACTAAGGACAGATTTCTGAAATACATAAAGAGCAGCTCAGCAGGCAGATCTCCCCCAAATTCAGTGTGAATGCAGCAGCTGACTCCAGCCTGTCCTTCAAAAAAAAACAAAGCAAAAAACAAAAACCACTTCTCACAGTTATTAAAGCTTCTCCTCTGGCTAAACGATAAAATAAATTAAAAACAATCCCAATTTCTTGCGGCAAAGCTACGTATCCTCGAATACAAATTTCTGCTCTTTTAAAGCATCAGTTACTGTACAGCAATTTTTGGTAATGTCATTCCATTACCCCATCTCTCAAGTGATCAATCCACTACCACTTGACCTTCACTCCCTCTCTAGTGGAAGGCATTTAATAAACAAGGCGAGCACACGCTGGTTCCTTCGCTCCACATGCAAACATCGTTCCTTGCTGTCGATCATGGAAACCCAACAAGAAAGTCAATGTGTCCCCAGGTTTCCTACAGACATGAAAGGAAGCACAAAGTGCAGACGTGAGAACAAGGTTGTGCCCGCTCCCCCTCCTCCCTGAACAGCATGGGAGGCCAAAGCAGCACCTGTTGCAGCAGCTCTTTGCTGCAGGCTCTTCTGGGAGATCCTATGAGGAATTAGCAAGCCGCTGCAAAAGCCGACAACTCATCTTGAATGTCAGTGTCATTTACACAGTAAATGTCACTTAAAGCTAACACCAGAAGGAGCTTGTTGGTATAATTCAGCAAGAAGTGGCAACAGCAGCTTAGCAGCTCCTTTCCCACATACGTGTGTGTATGTATAAATATATTGATCTAAAAATGAACTTAAAATCGGAAATCTTTTCTAGAGATGGCATCAGATTACCAAGTGTAAGTTTGTAAAAGTAAATCTCCTGCACCATACACTCATGTGCCACATGCAGGCACTCGTTTATTATTTTTCTAATTTACACAATGTTTCTAAGGATGCAGGCAGCTTACAGCCAGTGTCAGCAAACTCCTTGGGGACCAGCCCTGGCTGTGGATCTCAGACTAAACTTGCCCACCCTTCGCTGGGCTAAGAATCTTTCACTCATCACATACTAAACAACAGTTAAATGGCAACCAGACACTGCTAGTCTAGGTTTCAGCTTGGAGCTGGAAGCAAGAGAACAATTCCTCTCTAGCAGAATTCTGCTGACCTGTCCAAATGCCATAGCTGCACCAATGTATCTTCAGTCAGCCCATATCCTTGCTCGTGCAGGAACTCAAAGCAAGACCCCGGGGTTTGTGATAAAGGTAGGGAAGAGGAGGGAAGCCCAGCACACAGATTTCCTCCTCCCTGGCTTGCAAGCAGCAAAGCTGCAGCAGGGAGGACAGCTGCTGCTCATTTCCTCCCTGGACTGAGGAACGGGAAGCTGGCGCGGTGCCTGGAGAAGCCATTTCAGATGCACACTGGTTTGACTTGGCCGCACGCTTCAGCCCTGAACAGAAGATAAATAAATTAAGTGCTGTAAACACCTTTATCTTACAGACAGAATCTGAAATTTGTAATTAACTCATGCCCTGAACCACTAAACCACACACTAGTGTCCCTTAGGATACGTCCGTCTCCTCCCAAACTCTCTTGTGCAGGTTACCTGGAAGCTGTAGGGCAAGCACAAGAGCAGGTTTGGGAGGCAAATACAGAAGAGCTGTTCATCAGACATCAAGGTTTTGCCACCACGCATGCATTTCATTGCTCTTATGCAAGCCAGGCACCTGAAAAACATTCACCTGTTGAAAGACATCAGCTGCGGCCATATGCAGTGCATTGCTACAATGTAAAACACAGATTGGAGTCTTCATTTTCTCTTTTCTTGACAGAATGCAGCTGCATAGAATTGAGACATAGCACAAGAGCCTCATGAATCCACAGCTAAGCTGTGGGAGAGCAGAAGCAAATAAATATTTCACAAAGCGTTAGCACAAGACACGACAGCGTAAATAAAACAGAAGTGCAAGGGTAACGGCTCCAAATGCAATTTGGCTTAAGTCATCTGTGGCTTCAGAAATAGAAAGATGAGAGATTTATTTCAAACCTGAGTGACCTGAGAGGTAGGCCGTGGGGGG